>NC_090815.1:59420809-59720809 GCF_000390325.3 Nicotiana tomentosiformis | reverse complement strand
ACGAGGACGATGACTATTGGATCCCTCGATCCTTCATAATCTCTGAGGAATCCGACGCCACAAAGTCGACGGTCGAGGAGCTGGAGCAAGTCATACTGATCGGGCATCTACCCGATTGAAAGGTATACCTAGGAACGGGGTTAACCCCCGAGCTCAGGGAAAAACTCATTAAATTTCTTATCAATAATATGGATTGTTTTGCTTGGTCCCATTTAGATATGAAAGGGATCCTGCCGGAAATCGCTACACATCGACTGAGCTTGGACCCGAAGTTTCGCCCGTTAAAAAAAAGAGAAGACCTCAGTCCGAGGTAAAACATGCATTCATCAAGGAGGAGGTAACCATACTTCTCAAAATAGGATCCATTCGGGAGGTAAAATATCCTGAATGGTTAGCAAACACAGTCGTAGTCCCTAAAAAAGGAAATAAACTTAGGATGTGCGTAAATTATAAAGATTTAAACAAAGCATATCCTAAAGACCCTTTTCCTCTGCCGAATATCGATCGCATTATCGATGCCACGGCCGGCCATAAGATTCTTAGTTTTCCCGATGCCTACTCCGGGTACAATCAAATACAAATGAACCCGGGGGATCAAGAAAAGAGTCCGTTCATCACTAAGTACGACACCTATTTTTATAATGTAATGTCGTTTGGACTAAAAAATGCTAGTGCCACTTATCAACGCTTAGTAAATCGAATGTTCGAAGAACAAATAGGTAAGTCAATGGATGTTTATATTGACGCTATGCTAGTTAAGTCGCTGCGAGCAGAGGACCATTTGACACATTTGTAGGAGTCCTTCGATATACTAAGGAAATACAACATGAAACTCAATACGGAGAAATGTGCATTCGGGGACAGCTCGGGAAAGTTCCTCGGCTTTATGGTATCAAATTGGGGTATCAAAATCAACTCTGATAAGATCAAGGCGATCGAAGACATCACAGTCGTGGATAATGTTAAGGCCGTACAAAGATTAATAGGGCGCAAAGCCACCCTAGGCCGATTCATCTCAAAGTCTTCAGATAGAAGTCACAAGTTCTTCTCGCTGCTCAAAAAGAAGAACAATTTTGCATGGACCCCGGAATGCCAACAGGCATTGGAAAAGTTAAAGAGGTACCTCTCGAGCCCGCCACTACTTCATACTCCGAAAGCAGACGAGCAACTCTACTTGTACTTAGTAGTCTCAAAAATCACGGTAAGTGGAGTTCTAGTTCGAGAAGATCAAGGTATGCAATTTCTTGTTTACTATGAAAGACGAACTCTAGGAGAGGCCAAAACCTGGTACCTACACTTAGAAAAATTGACGCTTGCCTAATAAGCGCCTCTATGAAATTAAAACCAGATTTTCAATGTCACCCAATTTGTGTGGTGACCACTTATCCTCTTCGCAATATTTTGCATAAGCCCAAACTCTTGGTACGATTGGCCAAATGGGCCATCAACATCAGCGGGTACGATATCAAGTATCAACCCCGAACGACCATCAAGTCTCAAATCTTAGCAGACTTCATAGCCGACTTTACGCCAGCCCTCGTACTTGAGGTCAAAAAAGAACTATTATTAAAATCAGGTACAACATCGGGGGTGTGGACCCTATTCACAAACGGCGCTTCAAACGTGAAGGGGTCCGGTGTAGGCATAGTTTTGAAGCCGCCCACAGGTAATACAATCAGACAGTCTATCAAAACTTCCAAGTTAACTAACAACGAGGACGAGTATGAGACCATGATTGCAGGTCTCGAGCTAGCTAAAAGCTTGGGAGCAGAGGTCATCGAAGCAAAATGTGACTCCTTACTTGTGGTAAACCAAGTCAACGGAACCTTCGAGGTTGTTCGATGGACCATTAGCAATATGTTTGGGTCCCGGAGACACCAACTACGTCCTACGGGAAATTCATGAGGGAACTTGTGAAAATCATTCCGGTGCCGAATCATTGGTTCACAAAGTCATCAGAGCAGGATACTAGTGGGCCAATATGGAAAAAGATACGAAGGAATTTGTTCGAAAGTGCGACAAGTGTCAAAGATATGCGCCGATGATCCACCAACCGGGGGAGCAACTCCATTCGGTCCTATCCCCATGGCCGTTCATGAAATGGGGAATGGATATCGTCGGCCCTCTACCATCGTCCCCAGGTAAAGCTAAATTCATTTTATTTATGACTGACTATTTCTCTAAATGGGATGAAGCACAGGCTTTCGAAAACGTCAGGGAAAAAGAAGTTATCGACTTCAACTGGGACCACATTATATGTCGATTCGAAATGCCTGCCGAGATCGTATGCGACAATGGAAAGCAATTCACTGGAAGCAAAGTAACAAATTTTCTTAAAGACCACAAAATCAAAAGGATCTTGTCTATGCCATATCACCCCAGTGGGAACGGACAGGTAGAATCAACAAACAAAACCATCATTCAGAATCTAAAGAAAAGGTTGAATGACTCTAAGGGAAAATGGAGAGAAATGTTTCCCGAGGTCCTTTGAGCATA
Organism: Nicotiana tomentosiformis; assembly: GCF_000390325.3. NCBI lineage: Eukaryota > Viridiplantae > Streptophyta > Magnoliopsida > Solanales > Solanaceae > Nicotiana > Nicotiana tomentosiformis. Next base: position 59,718,313 of record NC_090815.1, on the reverse strand, counting down.
TCAAACAATGTCAAAATCCAGTACGGGGTCAACACCGTTCTCTTTAGTATATGGCACTGAAGCTCTGATCCCGGTCGAAGTCGGGGAACCTAGCGTCAGGTTTCGATATGCAATGGAAGAGTCGAATCACGAGGCTATGAATACAAGTCTCGAATTGCTAGATGAAAAACGGGAAAGTGCCACAGAAGCAACGGATCAAAAGGTACTACAACCAAAGAGCCAATTTTCGACATTTTAGAACCGGGGACTTAGTACTGAGAAAAGTCACCCTCAATACTCGAGACCTAAACAAAGGAAAACTCTGCCCAAATTGGGAGGGACCGTAACAGATCCTCGATATCGTCAAAAAAGGATCTTACAAACTCAACACGATGAACAACGAACAATTGTCAAATAATTGGAACGTGTCACTCCTCAAACGATATTATTGCTAAGGTATGACCTTCTCCGTTTTCATTAAAATTTTATGCTAACCAATTACAGGCGTTCTATCGGAGAATCAGAGCATCCTTCAACATGAAGCCCTTAGGTCTGAAAGCATGCGTTGCCCTTTTTTTCCCTTCGACCGATTTTTGTACCAAATGGGTTTTTCCGGCAAGGTTTTTAACGAGGAAACCATTGTTCGTGCTAACTTAGAGCAATTCAACAGTATCAGATGCTCCTTTACAATCAACCTCGAATACTGGGGGGCATCACCCTCGGATAGGTACAAGGAAAATACTTTGTGTCGACAGGGTCTCGATAGATAAATTTTGTAGAGGACCAAACGGTCAAATGAACCGTGTCCATGTAGATTACTCGAGCCCTAAATGGAAAAACATATACTCATGTATAATCTATTGGATGAAGTATTTTCTCCTTACCAGATGCTCCATGCTCTAGAAATATTTATGCTTTACAATTTCATACATGATCTATGGTGGAAACTGGCTCAAGGGCCGATCACAATTGTAGTTCAAACAATTTACCCGATACTCAGGGACTGTCGTCCAAAGAATTGACACGATCAATTCACTAAACCTTGAGATCGTAAGACCTTAAAAGGGCAATCCTCAATTTTATAGGCCACGGCCACCCCACTCGGGGACTGATACTTTGAACAAGTTCGAAGTATAACAGGGGAAAAAGCCCAAATGGCGAATCCCAAGCTAAAGGCTATGGCCAAATCAACACGGTTAGGAGACGTCCGATTTCCGTTATTAAACAGGCCTTCGAATATTTTCACAATCCGGTTAAAAAGGCTACCCTCGGCTAAATTTCTAAAGGTCACGATAATATTGATACTCGAAAACCCTAATGGATACAAAGGCGTTCGAACTCTCGAACAAATCCTTTATTTTATGCTAAGACATTACGAAACAAAGGGTCTCGATTATATAGACCCTTGAAAATCCTAATGGGTACGGAACCATTCGAACTCTCGAGCAAATCTTTTATTTCGTGTTAAGGAACAATAGAATTTATATGATTAAATGATAAACTTTTCAAGCCGAAAATGGGAGAAAGTCATTCTTTTTGCCATGGCCATATCGGCCTAATTCAAGAGCCTAAAAGGCCAGTTTATTTTTGAGCTCGAAGAAATCATCCTCACTCAATTAAAACTTAAGGGTCACCCTATTCCGAGTTCGAGCAAGTACTCACTCGATTATAAAAACTACACTAGTTCAGTTTCGATCAAAATGTCTAAGCCTCGAACTTATGAACAAAAATTTCACAAGGCATGAAGGAAATAAAGACAAGTCAGAAAGGGAAGAGATCTTTATATATATGAATAGTTACAAGGTCCGATCATGATCCTATACAAAAGATCAAAAGTGAAAAATCCTAAGGTTCCTGATCTCCTCCGGGGGCAGCTTCTTCTATATTGAGGTCCTCCCCATTCTCGGACCCGCTCTTGCTGCCATCATCATCATCATTATCGAAAGTGGCCAGTGCTCCAGCTTCGGCTTCATTCTCTCTAGCCTTTGCTATCTCGTTGGTAAGATCAAAATCTCGAGCGTGAATCTCCTCGGTTTCCCTCAGAGATTGGCATTTGACGAGTTCAGCAATCCAATATGCTCGTATTTGAGCGGTCTCGGATGCCTCTCTCTCTTGGACTTGAGCGGTTTCAGCATCGGTCCGATAGATGGCCACGATCGCATTCGCCTCGGCCTTTGCCTTTTCGGCTTCAGATTTGGCTTTGGCAAGTTCAGAAGCCAACCGAGCCTCGAGCTCCTCTATTTTCTTTGCTTGAGTTGAGCTCTTCTCCTTCATGCCTTGAAGTTAACTTTTGACTGATGATAATTGTGCTCGAGCAGTCTCTTTCTCTGCAGTAAAGCGGTCCATACCTTCTTTCCACCCCAAGGACTCCACCTTTATCATGTCGACCTCCTTACAGAACTGCTCGATCCTCTCGATCTTCTGCTGCAGTTGTGAGATTGAAATGTTAGCCACCGTTCCCGAATCGATCCCATGAGCTTTTAAGATTTTCATTACCTGCTCGATCAGATCTGTCTGATCTTGGTGAGCCTTGGCCAACTCGGCTCAAAGATCTTTGATCTCTTCCTCTTTCTGCCCACTAAGAAGTTTGAGGGCATTTCTCTCATCCGAAAGCCCTCGGAAGTCAGCCTCACATCGGCTTAGCTCTGCCTGAGACTTGGAAAATGCCTCCTGATGAAGAGCTAAAGCCTATATGAAAAGAGAAAAAGTTAGGTAGAAAATGGAAGAATATGACATCAACAAAGGGAATCGAGACTTACCCGATTCAGGGCTCGTTGAGCCTCGAAGAAAAAACTTGGCAACATCAATGATACCTGTAAACAAATCATGGAAGGGGTCCTCTCCCTCATGAGCTCCGTCTACCTCGAGGGTTCCCAAAGCTCGTGCTTCCCAAATTGCCCCTTCAGAAAAAGCAGGGAGAGTTGGCGAGTCTCCGATTACTATTGCCCCAAGTGAGTCACTTGGGGCGTTCTCCTCGGTTCGAAGAGCTTCAGGGACGGTCCCTTTAGATATACCCACCATTTGTTCACTTTGGTGGGAGACATCCTCGATCTCCAATGACTCGGGGACTTTGCCCGAGTCCTTATTCGAAATCCCCTCAGTTCGAGGCGGAGCCTCATCAACCAGCATCGATCAGAGGGAGCCGTCTTTGGGGCATTGATGGTTTTCTTCACTCGGGCCACCAGTATGGAGCCGTCATTTTCTTCCTCGTCTTCATCCCATAGACGCTGAACAGATTCTTCGGTCAGAGGGATGGTGTTCTTCCTCGGCTAACGAGTCATTCTTGTCTTAAGTTCTGGATCCTAGAAAGCCGAGGCCCTTTTTATCTTGTTGTCTTTGCGATTTCGGAACCGGGGCCGAAGTCTCTTCCTTGCCAGACGGGAGCCTCATGACCGCATCTTTTTCCAGGCCTACACGCAAGAAAATTGGTTAAGTATAAGAAAGACATTTTGATCGAATCATCAAAGACATAGGAAAGGGGCTTACCATGAGTTTTGGCCTCCCATCGGCCCTTTGATAAATCGTGCCATGAGCGCTCAACGTACGTAGAGGTCAAGGCCAGGTCCCAAACCCAGCTCTTGAGTTTGGGCATTGCACCGAGCATCCAAGCAACCGCTACATCACAGAAAAGGATATCTATGAGAAGAAGCAAAAGGGAAAAACAATAAATAAGAACTAACAGTGGAATTATACTTATGCTTTATATTCCATTTCTCAGGAAATGGTATCTTCTCGGCCGGGATTAGGTCGGAAGACCTCACTCGAATGAACTGGCCCATCCAGCCTCGGTCCTTGTCCTCGACTATGCTCGAGAACAGTACTTTGGTGGCCCGGCGTTGGAGTTTTATTAACCAGCCTCGATAAAGGCGGGGGTTGTATAACCTGATAAGGTGGTCGAGGGTGAAAGGCGTTCCCTCGACTTTGCTTACGAAGAATCAGAGTAGAATAACAATTCGCCAAAAAGAAGGATGGATTTGGCTTAGGGTTATTTGGTACTGAAGACAAAAATCAACTACGACGGGTTCGAGGGGCCCCCGCGTGAAAGGGTAAGTGTTAACACTTAAAAATTCTTCCACATGGGTGGTAATGTCTTTTTTCAGGGTCGGGATCACCACTTCTTTGCCTTTCCAGTTACAGTCTTTCCTTACCTGCTTAAGGTACCCTTTAGTTATCGAGCATGTGTACCTCGACACTGGCTCGCATCGACCAGGAATCGACGAGGCTTTATCGGTTTTGAAGTCAGAAGTGATAACACACCCCCCTGGAACACACTTTTCAGGTCGTGGCTCCACCTGTGTTTTGTCGCCGGCCGGCCGCGATGAAGAAACATTTTCCTTTTGAGGAACAGTCTTTGATGTTTTTTCAATTTTTGTATAGATTTGAAGTTAAAAATAGATGAAGATGATAATATTTGGTGTTTTGAGAAGATGGTAGCAGTGAAAATCATAGATGTGCAGATGAAGAGGTTAGAAGATATAAAACTCTTTGGAGATTAAGAATCTGAAAGTAAAAGTTCAAAATGGTAGAGAGACGGGCTATTTATAAATTTCACAACGACGGTTCAATATTGGCGGTGGCCGACCATCGACTGACGCGCATTTAATGCCTAGGAAACTGTATAGACGGGATGTTTCAGTCACTTCCATCACCTACATCACAAGGATGGCATCATGACAGGTCGAGGTAGAAAATCGAATGCTCAAGTCGTTTCTTGTCATTTCACTCGAAACAAATGAGGGGACTATCTGTATACGGTTAAAATTGGGCCCACCCAATTTTACTGTTTGACCAAGATCGGGAGTTTGCATCGAAGGATGACTCCGAAGTGGATCGGATCGAGGCACGAAGATAAGGTACCGAGATCGGGATTCAAGGCACTTGCTAAGATCGAGGCCGACAGTAATCGAGACCAAACGAGACATGCATCGAGCAATACCGAAGATAGACTAAAAATGGAAAAGCGAGATATCCGCGACTGATCGAAGATCATGGCGGAAATCTCGGAACGGTTCGAATCAAGAACGGTTGTTTAGTTAATCATGGGATTTCCTTCTATAATTAGAATTGTACCATATATAGAATTCCTCTACTATATAAAGGGAAGTTCTAACCATTTGCAGGGACAACTGATACAAATGATATATAATTTTCTTTCTCGCTCACGTTCTTGTTCTCCAGCTTATCGTATTTTTGTTGTCCTTGCATTAACCAGTTCGAGGGTGCTCTAACTCAAGGGCTGAGTTCTATTCAAACACTGATTTGATTTTTCTTATAGTTCAATTCTGTCTTTAATATTCATATTTATCAATCAGTATTAAGTGAAATCACGTGTCCTTAAATTCACATTATAAGTTTAATTGTTATCCAATTTTGAGGGTAAATAAATGGTTCCCCTTACTTAATTCATACCTGTTAGTATCATTAAGTGCATTAATTTCCCGTTACTATAATGCCGATTCCTTTTCCATATTTATAATTGTTCATGAATCTTTCCCTTTTATGGTCTTTATGCATATCATGCCTATTTGTTCTTTCCCAGCTGTCAGGTACAGTACCTTCTTTCATACATCCCGTGGGTATTTTAACCGTGCCTCATCATCCTTCTTTATTGACGTGATATAAATACCACCTGTCACCATACTATTAATCCATGTATCATGCCTATTTTTCCACAAATACAGTGATATTCTAGCCTATAAGTGAAATGTTGCATGGAACTTCACAAACTATAGTTTGAGGTAAGAAATCTTGTGGTGTGAACTTTGGTACAATCGATTATAAGCAACAAGAGTAATACAATACGTAATAATACATACAAAACCTGTAAGGGCATCTTCGACGCCAACTGCATTTGCTATAATGCATATGGTTTTTGGAGTAATTGGTCTCCAACGCTGCTGCATTTTTGGCTACAAAATGGGGGATGAATAGTGTCACTCCAAATTTGGAGTGACACTATTCATCTCCTCCAATATTATTCCTTATTACTTTATTATTATTTTTATTATTTAACTATTTTAATTTATCTCTTTATATATACATAATTATATTTATGTAATATCTTTATAATATTAATTTTACATCTTAACTTTGGCGTATAATTTTGATAAATTAATTTTCGTGCATTTATTATTTTATGTAAAATTGTAAGTTCATTTTATTATAAGTTATAATTGTACAAAAAATATCTATTAATCTCAAAAAGGAATATAAATTATATGTGATGAATATGTAAAAAAAAGAAAAAAAGATATAATTTCTTTAATAGAAATAAGAAAATAAAATTTAAATAAAAGTGTCACGACTCCCAATTTCCCGCATTTGGATGTCGTGATGGCACCTAGTCTATAAGACTAGGTAATCCTAACACATGCTGATTTAATAACAGAATTGAACTATTTAATCATTTATCATAAACCATTAAAAGACATACATAGCCACAAGCGGCCAATAGTTATACATTTCCCAAAACCGGTAGTACGGAGTCATAAGCACTACTAAAACATACTAGAATTTCTAAATACAATACTGTTTTGAATTACATTTTAACAGTAGCATAATGAAGTAAGATGGTGACTCCGAGGCCTGCGAACGCCAAGCAGGTATACCTTGAAGTCTCCCGCCGTGCAGATGCAACTCTCATCAACACAATCAGAATACCTGGATCTGCATAAAAATGTACAGAAGTATAACATGAGTACACCACAACGGTATCCAGTAAGTATCAAGTCTAACCTCGGTAGAGTAGTGACGAGGCCAGGTCAAGACGCATACTAGACATAGAAACCTGTTCAAGATATACATAAGCTAACAATAGAAAGAACATCAATGTAAGACCAACGGCGGAAACATTATTGATTTACAACCAACAATGAAGTAATAGAAACATAAATGACAGCAAGTAGTAAACGTGTAATAAAGAAACAACATAATTAGAACACCGATGAGATGCTCAAATAAGGAAAACAACCGTATGACAACTCAAATAATCAAATCGCTCCCAACGCATGCACTTACAACAAGAATTACCCGGAGGCACCACACCTCATAAATCACAAGTTATAAATCACAATTTCTAAATCTTACACATATGGCACCTCTTGCCCACACTAACAATCATCTTCACACGGCAAAGTGCACGTGCTACCATGTACTTTACAACCATGATAAATATTAATTTAGATGAACGAAAGATATTTTAGACATCATAAAACATAATAACAATCTTGAATAAAGTAAGGTGTCAAATAAAATAATGAGTTCATTTTAGAAATCAAGTAAAGTAAAATAATATACAATTTATACGAAATAAAGTATAAGATTGGTTTAGTTTAGAAATCAATAAAATTGAGTAAAAGTATCATTTTTAAACAAAATAAAACATAAGTTAAATTAACGAATTAAATATAGAATTTGTTAAGAAAAAATATGATAACAATTTTAAGTAAGGTAAACATCTAATAGGATGATGAGTATAATTTGAGAACCCAATTATAGTGAAAATTATAGTGATAATTTGATAACTATTTAGAATAATAAGGCACCGAGTGAGAAAACGAGTTCTTATTAAGAGGCACATAGAATAAAGCATGTTAATCATTCTTTTATTTAAACCATTATATTACCAACAACTCAACAAAATATGATATAGTGACTCCACGCAATTAAATTCACATTGAGAATCAATTCACCAAGCTATAACGGAGGCACAAATTGGTAAGTTAAAGCAACACAACAAATCACGTAGAATGCAGGACTCACACAAGAAACTACAATCGTTCCAACACCAAGATAACAACGAATAACCAAACACAATCAAAATACAGATGAATGATTGAAGGAAGAACAATGACCGTTCAAATCAACAAGTTGTTCCAACATGGAATGTACAATGAAAATCATAACTGAGGTACCGCCTCGTATTTATATTTCACAATTTCAATCATAATCTTTCCTTATATCACAGCGTGAGCATTACATTTAGTTTTGAAAATTATTTTTTCTGAAATAGCTACATGCGTTTTAGCCCACCTTATCTTACCGTGTGGCTTCAAGTAGTTCCCCTACTAGCAACACGCGTATCAAGCCCACCTTATCTCACCGCATGTGTATCAACCCCTAGCCTTATACAACCTCATGTGTATCAATATCACAACACAATCACAACTCGCACCACAAGTGCAAATATGCCACAACTTGCCACAAAGTCAACAACACCAATATTTCCATAACAAATAGCCCATGGCTCAACCACAATGTGTACAAGAATTTCAACCATAACAAAATGAATGGGAATGCTCAACAAGGAAAGGTATCTCAATAATTAACAACTTAGCCTCAATGTGATAACGACTATTACAACTTTAACACCAATAACTCAACAAGATGATATTCTACGAAATAACAACTTCAATTAAAAGTGATTCAACAATTAAGAGGTAACAAGACAATAAGGAAGGCAATAACTTCAACTAAAGCATATAAGAGCAAAATAACATGTAAGAGGTAGAAGAAGTGGTAACAACGTCAGATAGAGCATGTAAGAGTAGATTAACAATGAGAGATATAACATGTTATGACAATTCAATTAAAGGCATGGAAAGAGTTTAGATAATCTAAACCGGTCAAATACCACATATAAACCGTGTTCCCACTCGTCACCTTGCGTACACGGCTTTCACATAACACAAATAGCACAATCAACCCAAATCCTAAGGGGTAGTTTCCCCCATACAAATTTAGGCAAGATACTTACCTCAACTAGGCCAACTCAACCCTCCGAAATAGCTTTTCCCCTAAAATTTGCTTCCACACGGCTCAAAGGAGAAATAGGACATCTTGGTAGTAGGTTGGGTTAGCACAGTAATGGTTCTGATCGGTTCTTTGGGTACTTATCATGTGGCTAGTATCTATAGATGTTTCGTGGCAATGCTCTCGAATTTGGCAACCTGTGTGGCTTGGTGGAGTTAGAGGAATTCAGTTCAGATAGCTTAGTTATGTGCAGATGGATTTCAAAGTGTTCATGATGGGTTCTACCATGGTTTGAACCGGATATTTTCTACCGATGTACAAAACATGTTGTGTGTTATGATTTCCTCCTGGAAAGAAGCAAGAAAGAGGTTTCTGACTAATAAGGTATGTAATTTGCTAGTGACTCAGAGTTGATAATGGAATTCTTATGCTTGTCATATGACGGCATAATAGATGTGGTGTGTTATGCGGGAATAGGATTTACATCTACAAGGTCACCATTCAGTTTTAAAGGGAATGACATAAATTCTTAGGCAGCATGAATTGTTTCTGATGACTAGGTCAATGGTATTACTATCTGGTATAGCTTGATGAGAGTGTACATTTCAGAAGGGGCAGTGTGTTTTGATTTATGGGTACTTCACTGGTATTGCGGCACTCTCCTAGTTGATCGACTGTTGATATTCAAATTTTTGCCAGGTGGCACGGAAGAATTTTTTTAATTATTTCTCGTGGGATGATTGTGTATGAGAGAGGTGTTAGGCATTCGGGCGGTGGAGGTGGAATCAAATATGGTGATTCATGTGTTCTATGGAATTGGAGATTGGGAGTTCTCAGGAGCAGATTGTTTCATGGTTGTGGACTGTGAAGTTGTGGCCGGAGCTAGCCAGATGATCGAAGGTGTTATGATTCTGTCATTGTGGACTTTCGGAGGTTGTTTATATATTGGTGGCTGACCATAGTTGATTTGGGGCACATTGGTAGGCCCAATTAGGATGTGTATTCTACACCGAGCCGGATTGATTGGCTTCATATTTCTATTATTGGAGGATGTGCCATTCGGTTGATGTGAAGCTTATTCATGTTCTGAAATGATCTGTGAGTTACTCTTCTATGCTACAAGGAGTTGTGATTTTTTAGTTATATGCACATATGGTGCGGTTCTATTGTGGCTTTATAGTGGAATTTGAGCGAGAATAGTATTGGATATTGCTTGGTTGATGACGTATTAGTTATGTTCTTTCGGGTTTTATGTGGCATGGTGTCGTTTGCTTCTCTGTGGTTATGGTAATGCACTTTGGGTACTTGATGTCGAATTGTGCATTGTTATTGATTTTAGCAGGGTGGCTTGAGGTGTTTCATATGGACTAGTATTTGGATAGGGTCGCGTATTGCAGGAGAGTTATGTGGAAATATGATCCCTTGTGTAAGATTCGTGTGTTATGGTTCTGCGGTGTGTGATGGGTTCTTAGCATTGCGTCGGGGTGTTACTCGTCGAGCTTGCAGAACGGTTCTCCTGTTTGGGTCATTGTTACGATTAGGTACATTTGGAATATTGCTATCTGGTGCACGGATTACACGGGTTGTGGCTTTAGATTGTATTGATGTGTCATGTCACTAGAGTGGTCGTGTTGGATGAGACGAGGTCATTGGGCCTAGAATGGATGCTATCAGATTTGATTGTGGTATAATTGGGAGGATAATATCGGAAGTCGGCTTTGAAATTGGCTATAGTTCTTGTAGAAGGAACGAGAGCTCCATGACCTGTTGGTCTAATGAATGGTTATGAATTCGATATGTTTCTTTCATCATCGACAGTGTACAAAGGTTTTAGAATAAGGTTTTGTCTGATATGAGGCTTATTACTAACACTGGGTTGATTTGAGTCGATACTGTGATTTGAAATCATTGCTTCGAGCATTCGAGCTATGCGGTATATGAATTTGAGTATTTGAGTTATGGTTACGGCTTTTGGTACAGCTTGTTCAGACTTATACAGTATGTAGATGCGAACTTCTGATCTTATAAGAAATTCCGGATGTCAAAAATTTGATTCGAAGGCTTGTGGGCTAGGTTGAATTGAGGAATTTCAGTTATGTTGTGCTATCAGATCTGTATGGGATAGGGTGACGTGGGATAACCCCCGGGTATGTGCTTTTGGAACAACTCTCGGCACGTTCGAGGCCGAACATATGTTTAAGTGGGGGAGGATGTAACGACCCGGCCGGTCATTTCGGGAGTTATAGCCTAGTTTCCCCCATTTCTGTTTCCTTTATGCTCTTAAGCTATATTATGATATACCGGGTTAGTTGGTTCGGGCTCGGAGTGGTTTCGGAGTGGAATGAGACACTTAGTCTCTTATTTAGAACCTTAAGTTGGAAAAGTCAGCCGGATGTTGATTTATATGTAAACGATCTCGGATTTGAATTCTGATGGCTCTAAAAGCTCTATTAGGTGATTTTTGACTTACGAGTGCGTCCGGAATGTGATTTGGAGGTCCGTGGTAGAATTAGGCTTGAATTGGCGAAATGGGAAATTTGGCAATTTTTGGTCGACAGTGGAAAATTTGATATCGGGGTCAGAATGGAATTACGGAAGTTGGAATGGGTTCATAGCGTCATTTTTGACTTGTGTGCAAAATTTGAGGTCATTCGGACGTGGTTTTGTTGGTTTCGGCATCGGTTATCGAATTTGAAAATTTAGAAGTTCTTAGGCTTGAATCCGAGGGTAATTTGGTGATTTGATGTTGTTTTTAGTGATTCGAAGGTTCGACTAAGTTTGTATGTTGATATATGACTTGTTGGTATTTTTAGTTGAGGTCCCGAGGGCCTCGGGGTGATTCCAGGTGGTTAACGGATTTGTCGAAGTTGGAAAATGCAGCTGAAGCTGCTGCTACTGCTACTACTATTTTCGCACCTGCGAAAGGAGGAGTTGTAGGTGCGAGGTCGTTGGTGCGCAAGGGAAGTCCGCAGATGCAGAAAAGAGGGCGTTGGGCAGGCTTCGCAGAAGCGGAAGGAATGGCGCAGGTGCACTACCGCAGGTGCGAGAATTTGAAGCGCAGATGCGGAAAATGGGAGGCCAAGGCTGGAGCGCAGGCGCGAAGGATTTGGACGCACCTACGAGCCCGCAGGTGCGAGACCTGGGCGTAGGTGCGGAGGCTGAGAGTTTAAATGATTCTCGCAGGTGCGAGGATTTTTGACCGCAGGTGCGGTCCCGCAGGCGCGTGGAATAGGCCGTAGATGCGAAAATCTGGGCAGAATGTATAGATAGCACTTCGCGAATTTCGTTTCATTTCCACAATTTTCAAGTCGGTTTTTGGAGCTTTTGGAGTGATTTTCGAAATGTGATTCAAGGGCTATCAGTGAGGTAAGTTGCTTGAGCCCTAATACTTGTATACATGGTGATTTTCCTTTGTTTAATCATTGTAATTGGTGAAAATAAGGGGTTAGGGCTTGGAATGTTTAAGAGTTTAATTTAAGGATTTGAAAGACCAAACGATGTCGGATTTTGATGAATTTGGTATGGTTAGACTCGTGAGTGAATGAGCTTTCTAGTCTTGTAAATTTTGTCGGATTTTGAGATGTGGGCCCGGGGGCCGGGTTTGAGACATTTTCGGGTTTTGGTCTAATTTGATAGTTTTTCTTGTGGAATTCATTCCATTAGCGTATATTGATGGTATTGTACTGATTGTAAATAGATTTGGAGCATTTGGAGGTCGAGTCCAGAGACAAGAGCATTGCGGGGTAGAGATTTGACCGGTTTGAGGTAAGTAACGATTGTAAATCTTGTCCTGAGGGTACGAAACCCCGGATTTTGTATCATTCTACCACTTTTAGTGACGCACATGCTAGGTGACGGGCGTGTGGGCGTGCACTGTTGGGGATTGTGACTTGGTCCGTCCCGTAGCAATTGTAAAGTTGCATACTTTGTTGAAACTATATAATACTTATATGTTTTAGAAAGAGATTCTGTAAATTGGGCTGAATGCCATGTTTGGGCCTTGTGCCAGTGTTGTTTGGACCCTTAGGGGACTTTTCTTACTATCCTCTCACTGTTTTCGATTGAAAATCTATACTCAGTCATGGTTATACCTATTTACTACATAACTCAATTTTATTACTCGATTTTGATGCATATAAATGTTGTTTTAGGCTGAGCACCCTGTTTTACTGAAATGCCCAAGTGGCTTGAGAGGTTTATGACTGAGTGAGGCCGAGGGCCTGATTTGTGAGGATATTTATGGGATCGGCCTGCACGCCGCAACATGTTGCATATTTATGGAATCGGGCTGCACGCTGCAGCATGTTTGATATAGGCCGAGGGCCTGATTGATTTATGCTATGATTTGGCTTGATATAGCACTTGGGCTGAAGGAGCCCCTTTGGAGTCTGTACACACCCCCAGTGAGCGCAGGTACCTACTGAGTACTGAGTGTTGAGTGCTGAGTGATTGGGAGGCATGAGTGATTGTGAGGTATGCCCGAGTAGAAAGAGTGATTGTGAGGTATGCCCGAGTGGCAAGAGTGATTGTGAGGAGTGGCACGAGTGACCGTGAGTTTTGCCCGAGGGGCTGTTTATGATTTCATCATTTTTGCTCACCTTTGCATTGAGCATTTGTTTGAAAAACTATTGAAAAATATCTTTAAATGGTTTTTACTGAAACCGAGTTTAAACGAGATGATTTGATTCAAACATTGATTTTTAAAGCATGTAGTACTTTACTGAATTTTTGTGATATGACCTTGATATGCTTTATTATTCGTCACTACTGCTCAGTCTTTATTTATTATTGTTACTAACTGAGTTGGCATACTCACGTTACTCCCTGCACCTTGTGTGCAGATCCAGGTGTAGCTGGACACAGTAGCGGTTGTTGATTATTCTGGTTGCATATTTTCTCGGGGATAGCAAGGTAGCTGCCTGGCGATCACAGCCCCTGCCCTTCTCCCTCTTATCTTCCTTTAGTTGTATTTACCTATTTCCCAGGCTGAGTTAGCCTTAATATTGTTAGATAGATTGTAGTAGATGCTCATGACTAGTGACATCCCGATATCGAGCTTCTCTTTTTCGTATTTTTATTTTGATTTGAACTCCTTTACAAAGGTTTTAAAGCTAAATAGCCTTGGAATTATCTTTGAAATAAAAATATCGGTCTGTTTTGAAATGAGTCGGCTTGCCTAGTTCCACGATAGGCACCATCACGACAGGTTAGGTATTAGGTCGTGACAGTCTCCTCTTTTCTCACTAGTACTTGTGGTGGTGCAGCCGTAGCTCGATTCCTAAATGCTATCCCTCGGCTCAAGAAATGGATCGAGGTTATTTGTTCACTGATATTTTATTACGAGCACTCATGGCGCAAACTCTCGAGGGGCCGCTGGGAAGCCCATTCACACGGTAAGACCCTTCCTCGAATAGGTAATATCTGGCTCCCCCATTCGCATCGTACTTACCTTCTTTTCTTCACTTTTTCTTTTGTAGGTTTGCCTAAGACCATTGAGCTTAGGCCTTCAGTAGGGGACAAGGATCTGTCCGTTGATCCCTCTGCTTTGGGGCAGCTCAGGGCTGCAGCAGGAGAGAAGAAGAAAAGGAAAACTCCAAGCTCCCCGAGCTCAGAGAAGAAGAAGCCAAAGAGAAGCTGTTGAAGAGGAGATCCATGAGGCCGATCTACCTCAAAACATGGAGATCGATTAGGAGACCGGGACTGAGACTTCACGGGATGCTGACCATGCCCCAAATGAGACGCCTGGTGTAATAGATATTTCAGGGTCGCCTTCTTATATCAAGTCCATGCTCGAGGCGGCCTGAGCGGGGAAGGAGAGGTCTAACGAAGGGTCTCATGGCATGGACGATCCCATTCGTTCCTTTTTCGACGGTGTGGACTCGTACGTCTTGGAGGACTTTTCCGGGCTGGGCGACCTGGAAGTGCCGAGGAAAGATCCGTCTTCAGAGATTGGTGGGTTGAACTCGAGCCAAAAGTTACTCAACTAGTTCCCCGCCCCGAGTATGGATCCCGTTTGTAAGAGTTCGATAATCATCACCGTCCCAGAGGATGCCCGAGTTCTGTTTGCTCCCGTCGGAGTAGCGAGCTACCTCCGGTGCTTGGTAACTGAAGAAGACCAGGCAAAACTGAATGAAGTGGATGTGCCGATTTGGTGGAACATGTAAAGGTTTTCGAAGTTAGCAATGAAGACTTAGCCATGGCAACTAACGACCAAACCTCACAGGTTCAGTAGAACATTGACCGGATTGACCAACTCCGAGCTGAAATGAACGAGGTCCAGGTTATGGCCAATGTCTGGAAGAGAAAAATGGACAAGGTGGCTTTTGAGAAGGAGACCACCCGGGCGCAGCTGGCATCGGTAGAGGTTCAAATCCAAGTGGTGAAAGTGAAGGCCGATGCACGAGCTCAACAAAATTAGGACCCCCAAGTTCAATTGGGCTTGACCACTGCTGAACGGGATGCCCTTGGCAAGGAGCTCAAAATAACGAGGTCCGAGTTGGAAACAACCAAGGCTGATGCTGAAGAGATGGTGGCCCAGTATAGGGCCGATGTTGAGACAGCCGAGGCCCGCCTGAAAGTCACTGTTGAGTACGTGAAGCGGTTGTATCGAAGGGAGACCCTCGAAAAGATCCATGACCAAGGTTTCGACCTGTCGGCCATGATCGAAGAGGTGAAAAGGCTCGAGGTCGAGGCCAAGAAGCTGGCTGAACTCGAGGGTGAAGAAGTCTCTGAGGGCTCCGATGAACCCAAAGATGGAGAAGACCCCGGTGGCTCTGGTGACGAGGCGGGTTTTGGTGGAGATCAAGCATAGGTTCCTTAAGAACTTTTGTCTTTGTTTTTGCATTTTGTACATTTATTTTGTTGAGGCCGTTTTCATTGGCCTTTGTAAAGACATTCTGGAATATATATATAAGGTTTTTTCCCTTTTGGCAATTTTCAAGTCTATTACTTTTAGCATCCTTTTTATAATTGCAAAGATTTCAAATGCCTTAGCACAGAATAAAACGTAGTAATAAGTTGTTTTTCGGAGGTCCAAACAAGACTTGTTCTCGATGCAAGTTTTGTTTGAAGCTTGTGGGGGCTCAGAATGACCTAAAGCTTTTTCCAAAATGCTTGTTTAAATGTTTTTAGACTATTATTTTGCCGAGGGTAACCTTTGAACAAGTTTGAAATTTTGAAGGCCTTATGTTTTAATTACGGGCTTCAGACGTCTCCGATCCATTTTTAGGGTGGCTGTAGCCTTTTAGGTTCGGACACTACCTAATAGATTTTGTGCCTCTCGGTTTCGATAACCCGAGCCGTCTGAACTTATCAAGGATGGCAGTCCCCGAGTGGGGGTAGCCCTTTGGGCTCGGATAGGGGTAGCCCTTGGGCTCGATAGTTCTCGGGTAGGAATAGCCCTTAGGCTCGGTACATTTAAGAAGCATAAAACGTTTGTTAGCAAGGCAGAAAGCTTATTTCATTTTTGTGCGTAATGTACAAGATTGTATAAAAGCTCGTATTGTGGCCGGTGTGACCTACGCAGGCACGGTTCATTTGACAGTTTGGCCCTTACAATAAATTCTAACTATCGAGCCTAGACTGATCGAGCACAGAGTTTCCTTCCTTGCTAAAAATCATGACCCGAGGGTGATGGCTCCCAGTATTTGAGGTCGATCTTCGAGAGGGCTCGGATACAGTTGATGTGACCATCAACTCTGATTCAAAACCGGTCTTCGATTCTAAGTTAGCATGATCCATAATTGCTTCGTTAAAAACCTTGCCGGAAAATTCATTTAGGACAAAACCGGTTCAAGGGAAAAAGAGTGCAACGCGTGCTTTCAGACCTAACAATTACATCACCTTTTGGTTGTTGCCTTCAAGTGTTAGTCCAGTTGTTCGGTAGCTGTGCACTGTTCCCTGCTTCGAGTTTGTACGAACCTTTACCTGTAATCTCGATAATTCGATATGGACCTTCCCAATTAAGTCCCAACATCCCTTCGTTCGAGTCCCAACTTCCCACCGGATGAGGGCAACCTCGCACCTCTCATTCAATAGTTCCAGGCTCGTGTGCATGGCCTCACCGTTTGACTCTTCGGTCACATATCGGAACCTGAGACTCGGTTTTCCTACCTCAACCGGTATTAGTGCTTCGGCACCGTAGACCAACAAAAATGGGGTGGCCCCGGTACTAGACTTTGAGGTCATACGGTATTCTCACAGGACTTCGTGCAATATTGCCTCTCATTTTCCTTTGGGATCGGTCAACCTTTTCTTAAGTTTTAGGAGTATGGTCTTGTTTGTAAACTCCACTTTCCCATTCCAAATGGGGTGATAGGGTGGTGACAAGATCCTTTTGATCTTATCGTCCTCAAAATATTTTCTTACCTTGCTACCGATGAACTACTTCCCGTTGTCACATAAGATCTCGGCCGGCATCCCGAACTGACATATTATGTGGTCCCAAATGGCCAGGGTGACAAGACCGAATGTAGTATCTCCTCGGGGTGATGGATCATTGGTGCCTTCCTTTGACAGCCATCGCATTTTTGCACAAACTCCTTCGCATCTTTCTCCATGTCGATCCAGTAATAGCCGGCTCAGATTATCTTACGAACCAATGATTCGGCCCCCGAATGGTTCCCGCATGTACTTTTGTGAACTTTCCTCAAAACATATTTGGTGTCTCCTGGCCCCAAACATATGGCGAGTGGGCCATCGAACATTCTTCTGAACAGGGTGTTATCTTCGTATAGGCTAAACTTGGCCGCTTTCGTACGCAAAGCTCTCTATTCTTAAGGATTGGAGGGTAGTTTCCAGTATTCAAGTAATCTATATACTTGTTTCTCCAGTACCAGGATAAGCTTGTCGAGTTTATCTTGGCGTGGCCTTCTTCCACTACTAATTTCATGAGTTGTACAACCATTCCCGAGCTGAATTCATCGTCATCAACCAACGACCCCAAGTTAGCTAGAGCATCGGCTTCTCTATTTTGATCTCGGGGCACGTGTTGTAGGGTCCATTCCTTGAATCGATGTAGCATTACATGTAGTTTATCCAAGTATCTTCGCATTCGTTCCTCTTTCACTTCGAATGTCCCATTAACTTGATTCACCACAAGGAGGTAATCACATTTAGCTTCGATCACTTCGGCCCCCAGGCTTTTAGCCAATTCGAGACCTAAAATCATGGCCTCATACTCGGTCTCATTGTTAGTCAATTTCACAGTTCTAATAGATTGCCTAACTACGTTACCTGTGGGCGGATTCAACACGATGCCAAGTCCGGACCCCTTTGCATTCGAGGCACCGTCAGTAAAAAGGGTCCAGATCCCCGAGGAGGTCCTCGGGTATTAAGGTCACCGTGAAGTCAGCCAAGAAGTCTGCCAAAATTTGAGATTTGATGGCAGTTCGGGGTCAATATTCAATAACGTACCCACTAATTTCTACGGCCATTTGGCCAATTGTCCCGAAAGCTCGGGTTTATGCATTATGTTCCTTAATGGGTAAGTAGTCACCACATATATGGGATGGCATTGAAAATATGGCCTTAACTTCCTAGAGGCGCTTAGCAAAGCGAGCGCCAATTTCTCTAGGTGAGGATACCTCATTTCGGCCTCGCCTAAAGTCCTGCTAACATAATATATAGGAAATTGCGTGCCTTCTTCCTCCCGGACTAAGACTCCACTTACCACTATCTCGGATACCGCTAAGCACACGTACAATTGCTCGTCTGCCTTCGGAATATGAATCAAAGGTGGACTCGAAAGGTACCGTTTGAGTTCTTCCAAAGCTTCCTGGCACTCCGGGGTCCACGAGAAGTTATTCTTCTTTTTCAATAATGAGAAGAACCGGTGGCTCTTATCGGAGGACCTTGAAAAGAACTGACCCAGGGCGGCTATGCACCCGCTGAGCCTTTGAACAACCGTGACATTATCCACCACAGTGATGTAACAGAAGAACAACTTTAATGAAATGCCTGCCTTCGATCCCGGGCTCACAATAATGAAGAACTGATGAACAAAAGTAAGAACTTTGAATAAGAGAGAAAATAAGTGTATATTGCTGTCACACCCCAGACCTGAAGGGATGTGGCCAGCACTCGGTACCATACTCAACCCGAGCGTACCATTCTGTAACTATGAACTCTAGAGGGGTAACCCTCAACCTAGGTCGATGGGGCCATATTCTGAATCATCTGAAAATATCGTCTCTCTCATCTGAGGGGTAAACATACCCAAAAACTCATATATATTTAAATATATATATCTATATATAAATGTGCAGGCTGACGAGGCCGCCATGAATATCTACTGATATACAAACTATACAGGACTTATCTACAAGCCTCTAGAGATAGTTGAACTGTATCATGGTCGGGACAGGGCCTCGACCTACCCATCAAACCTGTATATATAAAACAGACTCCAAGGTCTAGACCTGGTAACTCCGGGGAAGAGGAGCTTACCAACCAAGCTGTCATTTAGCTCTGTCTACTGGGAAGGTCTATCCAGCTGTCTATCAGGACCTGCAGGCATGAAATGCAGCATCCCCAGCAAAGAGACGTCAGTACAAATAATGTACTGAGTATGTAAGGCAACAGAATAACTGAAAGCTAAAACTGAACTGATGATATAATAACTGAATGTAACTGGGAGTCAAAAATAATATGAAGATATGATTACCCGTTGATACTGACTCAACTCTCTCCATATAGTATGTAAAATAGTTGTCTGGCCCTATAAGGCTCGGTATGTGTAACTGCCCTGCCGTAGTAGGCTTGCTCATAGGCGCTCGGCCATGCTAGGATCTGTATCTCGGCCATTCTGGGCTCGCTCATAGGCGCTCGGCCACAGTAGGCTCTGTAACTTACCATCTGATCAGAGGTTGCCCAATAGGGGCCTGCCCACCGATTATAGCTTGATGGTGGTAAAAAAATACTGTAACACTGTATATATATATACTCTCTGCTATCTTAGCTGAAATAAGACAATACTAAACTGAATATGAAGTCCCGATATGGGAGAATACTGTAACTTCTGAGACTAGGATAATGTGAATAAATTCAGGAATACGAACTTCTCTTTATGCCTCGTCATCAAACTCATGTAGTTACGAGATCATGCCAAAATGAAGAAAGGTTTAGCCTTAACATACCTTATCACAATATTTTCAATCACCAACTTGAACTCGCCTCTTCTCACCTTAATCTAAAACAATGATAATAATACTATCATTAAGTTACGAAAGGTACAACTAACGCACAACGAACAATAAGCTTATTTTGTATTAAAACAGACAGCATCTCCCCTATAATCCTTACTTCCTCCAAATTCAAGATAACACCAACAACACCAAAAACAATAATAACAACATATATATATATATATATATATATATATATATATATATATATATATATATATATATATATATATTATTTTCTAACCTTATGTACATCACACAATACTACAAAACAGCCCAACATAACCCAATCTCTTCATACACAAAACGACCATTGTAGTAGTGTCAACAACCCAAAATTGTTACGATGAACCACCAGCCCAACATCTTGAATTTATGTGGTGTTTCTGCACACCCTTCCTCCTCCAAAATTCCACAAAACAGTAGTAAAACACGCTGCCCAACAGCACCACAAAACAGTCCATAAAACAGTCCACAAAATAGTCCGCTACAAGTGAATAACTCAAACTCACGGCTTTCGATCACCGTCCCGTGAGTTCTTATAAGTATAGAACGACTTACCATGAATTTATAGCAGAAAAAATGGATGAAAGAGAGCAGTAAACTCACCTTATTTGTTGGATAACTCAGCTCCTATCTTGGTTCTTCAAACTCTAGGTTTTACCTCCAATTAGAACTTGAAATGGAGAGAAAATCAATTAGGGTTTGTGGGAAAGTTTTGGGAGGAATTTTGCAGAGCTTATGTCTGGTTATTATGCTCTATTTTAAGTCTAATATATGAAGAAAATAGGCCTTTAAAAGGCCTCTTTGGACGACCCGAAATGGCCCATTTTTGGGCTCTCATTTAAGCAAGTAGGTGACACACCTACTTGTCACCTAGCAGCTTGCGCAGTATCGCAACAATGACCATATCTCTCTACTCCTACGTTGTATTGACAAACGGTTTAATGCGTTGGAAAATAGACTCATAGATATTTAATTTGATGGGTATAACACCCCATAACTCTAAGTATATTGGGAGAAAATTGCAGTTACATTGGACACAAAGTTTCAGTAAAACTTATGAATGTAACTTGTGATGACTTTCATCGACTTTTGTTCAACAACTCGCTTGACTTCAAAACATAACACACGGATGTCATACGACTAATATAAATCATAAAATAATCTCCTTATCATGTTAAGCACCCTAGTCTCACCCCAAAGGTACATGTTATAACATTCCCAACTTGTCGACTTTCGACGAAACATTGTTTTCTTCAATTGCTTTAGCTTCTGAACCGTCCAACCCTCTTTGTACTTGTTGTTCATGATCTTAAATATTTGTAACCTCAGAGGTAACATGATTATCTTACTTTATATACTTTTAAAAAATGATTTCATTTCTGAGCTTACATCAATTGACTTACAACGTACTCGTACGTACAAAAACATGGGTTGTAACATCATTCCCCCTTTTGGAACATTCGTCCTCGAATGTTGACTGGTGCACTTATCAGTCTCATAACCTATAGCTCTCATAAATACTTTATTGCTGTCCTTTCCATCTAGGCAACTATTCTATGAATAAATCCATAGGCCAGGGCATTCCCCACTTTAGGCCTCTTTCTGACACCACGACTTTTGGTCTGAATCCTTCCAACCTCGTAATTATTGCGACATTCTATCATGCAGCCTATACGACTTTGTCCTTGTATGTGCGCCTATGAGACTCTTCTGTTCCTTTTCCTCCAGCTTTTAGCCAATCTCTAGGCCTCACTTTGGGAACATATATAGAACTATGACAAGTTGTTCCTCCCGGTATATATAGGTGTAGTTAAGTTCTTTGCTCGGTTCTTTGTCAAACTTACGACTGTTGCGATATCTTGTTTTGTAGCCTTATAAATATATCCTTATGGCTTTACTACATCTAGGTAGGTTATACTACACCATCACACTTACTTCATTTTATTATTGTCGAGGTTTGCTACCCAACTCCAGGTTACCCTCTCGCTACTTATCCTATATGTATAAATCTAAGTCCTTTAGTTCTTCCTCATTACTGTTCATCTTAAGAATGACGGCATAATATCATCTCATACTTTGGAACTTTTATCTGCCTATTGTTGATTCATCTTAATGTTGATCTATAATCTACCACTGATAAATTGAAACCTCTTAGGTAATACATTGTCCTTAGGGATCACGTCTCATCAGAGAACATCTGAAGTTATTTGCTCGATCCACCTAGGGGCGATACTATACTTCAATAACTGTATTTCATCGCATCCCAACATGATTCATCTTATGAGGGGTATTCTAATCTCATGCAATTCATGAAATCCCTTCTTTTTGAATCATTAACCAATCAATGGCCTTAACGTCATCCTCTTATCTATCACAATTACACCCTTATTCTACTACCAGGGCAACATTTCATCTCTTCAAATTGCTCATAGTCTTAGACTCCTCTAAGTTCATTCAGGCTATACTAAGTTTTTTTTTTTTATAACTTACGGAAACCATCAGCTCTCTTATTTTGATGGGCTTAATTCTGAGGCCTTACCTATTCTCGTCAGCTTCTCAATCACCTCTGTTTATCCTTACTCATGTTCGCCTAAAACCCTGTTGCTCTACCATACTTTATCTTGCGACCTACACATATTTATTTATAGTACTCACAACCTTCCTTTAACTTTCTAGCACCATACATTTCATTACGTTATTCTGGAACTTCAAGTGAGACATCAAACCGTCTCTAACTCTTCTTTAATCTCTTAACCAGACCTCTCGGTACTTGGAAACTATAGGCTAGAAGATATGCCACTGACAACACCACTATCATTTGTGGATACTGAATCACGGTGCTTTTAGCCCTCTATCTGATGTATGGACTATTCACAACCTCCTACACTTGTGCATCTCGTACCGTCTTAACCTTTACCTTACTTAGCTTTTAATCTCGCATTGTATCTTCTGTCTCTTTCATAACCTCTCTTCCACATAGGTAGAATTCACATCCACAACTTGAAGCTCTACTATAAACTTGCAGCTCTAGTGCGTACACAATCTGGTGGGAGCTTCATACTTACTCCTTATGAGACTGGTACTTTTTTTTTTAATCTGGCTTTATAGATACGACATCGAATTTCCTATGCTGGGTTTCACTTCGTTTATCTTGCATAATCTACTTATTTATCTGAACCTCTTGTCTAGCCATGACTAGGCTCTTCCTGAATTCCTGAATGAACTACTAACTACTCGTCAGTCCATGCACATATTTACCTTCTGGGTAACCACTCTTGGGTTATGTATTCTACCTTAACTTAACTTTTGCACTGGCTCCTAATGCATCAAGTGTTCATTCGCTCTTATTTATCAATAACATCTAGTGTGGGAACCCTTACTGCCTCCCCTTGGTGTCGTGCTTGCATAATGTTCTGGACTCGTATCATGTCTGTAGGATCTGAATAAATGCAATATCATTCCTTTCACCATTTACTGCATTCTTCCTTTACTATTCCATAGTTACCTGAATCACTTAACTCTGACTTAATACCATATTACACCATCTTCCCCCCTTTAGGGGAGTATTAACATGTAATGCTATGAAAACTTACTTATAAATATTTTACCTCTTCATCTTCGACGTCTTTTCACGTCTTTATTAACTCTTACTTGCCTTGCAGTAACCCTTATGTAAGAAGGATAATTAAATATCTTACACATGACGGTATAAGATACCTAGTGTAACTGGAACACTTAGTCCCTTAAGATTAACTTTGCTCAAAGTTCTTGCTTTAGGGAAGCGTCTTCCTGAGTGACCTTTAAAGGTTATTCTTCTGTTGTCTATTGTATTATTGCCGGAATGCGATCTTTGAAATTCACTTGATGTCGACTATCATCACCTCATTCGATCCCTAATTGATATTCAGTTTATCTTGTTCACTAGCCCATGCTAATTTCTATTACTCCGGGGGTCTAAATTGTTTTGTCTTGGTAATCACGTTGGACGCACCAACTCATTTCTCGAAATTAGAATATGACTTTTGGCCTATACTCTTTTATTGTCTCAAGACCTCCTGTCACCTATTGTTTTTTTTTTCACTTGACTATAGACTCTGTCATCATATCATATTTTGATTTACCATTATCACCCATTTATCACATCTTACTCATAATACTTCATTTCTCTCTTCTTATTCTCTTGCTAATACTTCTGTTTATCGCATTATTCTGAAAACTTCAACAAAACATTGTTTCACTTTTAGCTCCCCTGGCTCAATCCACCATTTCGGGTTACTCTAACCCAAGCTGGATCTTGATATCCCATCCTTCTCTTAAACTATATATGTTAGCTCCCATAGGGCATAACTGAGATGGGTGTGGCCAATTATACATACCTCTATTTTTGTTGAAGGTATCTTAGAATCCTTTTATTTCTCTGCCTGACGTGGAAATTCGAACAGTCTTCATTAACTAGGTACCTCGTACCCTTCTTCACCTTGCTTCTGTTACATGTTAAAACTTATAGTTTTACCTTATGATACTCCCATGGCCTGCTATTCACGGGGTATGTTAGATATTCCTGTCTTAGGGTAAATGAGAAATTCGCACATATGGTAAGCACAATCTAATAGGGTCTCAAACAGGGCCACGTAGTCAAGAATTCTCTGTCTACTAATGCTTTTACCTGTTGTTGTATTAGACCTTTAGCTAGCTATAATTATTCTAATTGAAAGCATCACTATATCATTAGCAAACATAAGCTTTGGCTCGAACTCTTATGACTCAGCTCTATAGCACGATTTGGATTTGAATGAAGGGTAACAGACTCCTAAATGCCTTATAGCCTCCTGCTTATAAGTGTGGTGCACAACACACCGATAAACAAGACTCTACTAGACACAGCTTGTAGACTCCCTAGGATAGAACTGCTCTGATACCAAGTTTGTCACACCCCAGACCTGAAGGGATGTGGCCGGCACCCGGTACCATACTCAACCCGAGCGTACCACTCTGTAACTATGAACTCTAGAGGGGTAACCCTCAACATAGGTCGATGAGGCCATATTCAGAATCATCTGAAAATATCGTCTCTCTCATCTGAGGGGTAAACATACCCAAAAACTCATATATATTTAAATATATATATCTATATATATATGTGCAGGCTGACGAGGCCGCCATGAATATCTACTGATATACAAACTATATAGGACTTGTCTACAAGCCTCTAGAGATAGTTGAACTGTATCATGGTCGGGACAAGGCCTCGACCTACCCATCAAACCTGTATATATAAAACAGACTCCAAGGTCTAGACCTGGTAACTCTGGGGAAGTGGAGCTTACCAACCAAGCTGTCATTTAGCTCTGTCTATTGGGAAGGTCTATCCAGCTGTCTATCAGGACCTGCAGGCATGAAATGCAGCGTCCCCAGCAAAGGGACATCAGTACAAATAATGTACTGAGTATGTAAGGCAACAGAATAACTGAAAGCTAAAACTGAACTGATGATATAATAACTTAATGTAACTGGGAGTCAAAAATAATATGAAGATATGATCACCTGTTGATACTGACTCAACTCTCTCCATATAGTATGTAAAATAGTTGTCCGGCCCTATAAGGCTCGGTATGTGTAACTGCCCTGCCGTAGTAGGCTCGCTCATAGGCGCTCGGCCATACTAGGATCTGTATCTCAGCCATTCTGGGCTCGCTCATAGGCGCTCGGCCACAGTAGGCTCTGTATATAACTTACCATCTGATCAGAGGTTGCCCAATAGGGCCTGCCCATCGATTATAGCTCGATGGTAATAAAAATACTGTAATAATGTATATATAGATTTATATATATATATATATATATATATATATATATATATATATACACTCTCTGCTCTCTTAGATGAAATAAGACAATACTAAACTGAATATGAAGTCCCGATATGGGAGAATACTGTAACTTCTGAGACTAAGATAATGTGAATAAATTCAGGAATACGAACTTCTCTTTATGCCTCGTTATCAAACTCATGTAGTTACGAGATCATGCCAAAATAAAGAAAAGTTTAGCCTTAACATACCTTATCACAATATTTTCAATCACCAACTTGAACTCGCCTCTTCTCACCTTAATCTAAAACAACGATAATAATACTATCATTAAGTTACGAAAGGTACAACTAACGCACAACGAACAATAAGCTTATTTTGTATTAAAACAGACAGCATCTCCCCTATAATCCTTACTTCCTCCAAATTCAAGATAACACCAACAACACCAAAAACAACAATAACAACATATATATATATATATATATATATATATATATATATATATATATATATATATATATATATTATTTTCTAACCTTATGTACATCACACAATACTACAAAATAGCCCAACATAACCCAATCTCTTCATACACAAAACGATCATTGTAGTAGTGTCAACAACCCAAAATTGTTACGATGAACTACCAGCCCAACATCTTGAATTTATGTGGTGTTTCTCCACACCCTTCCTCCTCCAAAACTCCACAAAATAGTAGTAAAACACGCTGCCCAACAGCACCACAAAAAAGTCCATAAAATAGTCCACAAAATAGTCCGCTACAAGTGAATAACTCAAACTCACGGCTTCCGATCACCGTCCCGTGAGTTCTTACAAGTATAGAACGACTTACCATGAAATTACAGCAGAAAAAATTGATGAAAGAGAGCAGTAAACGCACCTTATTTATTGGATAACTCAGCTCCTATCTTGGTTCTTCAAACTCTAGGTTTTACCTCCAATTAGAACTTGAAATGGAGAGAAAATCAATTAGGGTTTGTGGGAAAGTTTTGGGAGGAATTTTGCAGAGCTTATGTCTAGTTATTATGCTCTATTTTAATTCTAATATATGAAGAAAATAGGCCTTTAAAAGGCCTCTTTGGACGACCCGAAATGGCCCATTTTTGGGCTCTCATTTAAGCAAGTAGGTGACACACCTACTTGTCACCTAGCAGCTTGCGCAGTATCGCAACAATGACCATATCTCTCTACTCCGATGTCGTATTGACAAACGGTTTAATGCGTTGGAAAATAGACTCATAGATATTTAATTTGATGGGTAGAACACCCCATAACTCTAAGTATATTGGGAGAAAATTGCAGTTACATTGGACCCAAAGTTTCAGTAAAACTTATGAATGTAACTTGTAATGACTTTTATCGACTTTTGTTCAACAACTCGCTTGACTTCAATACATAACACACGGATGTCATACGACTAATATAAATCATAACATAATCTCCTTATCATGTTAAGCACCCTAGTCTCACCCCAAAGGTACATGTTATAACATTCCCAACTTGTCGACTTTCGACGAAACATTGTTTTCTTCAATTGCTTTAGCTTCTGAACCGTCCAACCCTCTTTGTACTTGTTGTTCATGATCTTAAATATTTGTAACCTCAGAGGTAACATGATTATCTTACTTTATATACTTTTAAAAAATGATTTCATTTCTGACCTTACATCAATTGACTTACAACGTACTCATACGTACGAAAATATGGGTTGTAACAATTGCCTTGATATGCGTGTTACAATGATTTTAATGAATATTCAGACTCCCATTTACATAGCAGGGGAGTTTTACCCTAAGGACAATTATATAAAGTAAAAATCTTCCATTTTGCTAATCATTGATTTTCTGCCGATACGTGCTGAGATTCACATCGTGACATCCAGCTGGGCGCGAATATCACGGTCATTTGTTAGTCGTGCTCGATTATCTGGTAATGCTCTCCGAAGTTTTGGGATTCGAATCTCGTGGCCCCGATTCCTCCGAAGGCGGGTGTTTTGGCCAGACCCTACCCGAGGGGCTCCTTGCTCCGATTTTGGTTTCTTACGGTCACGTCTCTGGTCCGTTTACTTCATCGAGGACCGAGGTGTCCAACGAGCTCGGTCTCACCTATATATATAAGATAAAAGTGGTGTATCTTAGATATATTTAGAAAGGTTAGTGTGTAAATGGTTGTCCGTGCTTAGAAGGTTGTTTACCCGAGAAAAAAGATAACGTTAAATTTGTGTATGGTTCTAAGGATACGTGATACCCTTTGATACAAATCGTATAGAGAGATAGAAATACATGTATTCTTGACTATGAGAACGGGAATAAAGAATGAGTAAGATAAAGTAAAACAAGCACAAGGAGATATCTTGTATATGAGAAATGATCTTTTGTTACAGTGTATTCGGTGTGCCCTCTACTTACAATGATTCCCTCCTTTATAATAGACGGTTATTACTTTATTTATAATAAAATAATAAAATAAATCATATAGTGGAGGACCCATGATGAATTGTCTCTTCCTTGATTCTCGCCAAGATTCTCTCCCTTAGTGCGGTTATAACGGCTCTTGTCTGTGAGCTCGATACTGGCTCGAACTCGTTACTGGGTCGAGCCCTTGGTTTTGGCTTGAGTTCGACCTTCGGGGTAGGTTTGGCACATTTTCGACCTCGAAGCAATGCCTTGCATATCGATTTGGTCACGAGCTCGATAAGATTATCGAGCCAACTCCTCGAGCAGCCTTCGGACTCGAGGTTCTTTTGTACTGTCTTCGGAACTCACTCCCAAAATCCTACTCTGGTTTCTTGCCACTCAAACTCAATTGAACGTAGGAAGGCCGAAATCTATTTTCACCGTATACAGATAGTCCCCTCGTTTCTCAGGAAGTATATGGTGAGAATCGATTTGATTTTCAACGGTTCGATCGGGTTATAAGCTGACATTTTCACTGGGATCGATTATGATGTAGGTGATAGCTGTCCCATCGATTTAGTCTTTCAAGATATTTAATGCATGTCAAATGGCGGTCGGCCACCTCTGATATTGAACTGCTACGATGCGAGCTTATAAATAACCCTTCCATCTAATATTTACCACTTTTACGCCTTTACTCTTCCCAATTTTCTTACCCTTTCTCTCTAATTCGTCGCTTGCAGAGCCATCTACACCAGAGTTTGGTGTCGTCAACTTTTCACTTTCCTTTGCCTTTCTTCCTCTCATATCAATGGCCAAAACTTCGAAAACTGTACCTCAGAAGGAGAAAGCTTCTTCTTCACGGCCGTCCGGCGACAAGGCGCCGATGGAGCCATCCCATGAGTATGTTCCCGGCCTATGTACTCTGAAGATCAATTTTAAGGTTGAGAATCCTTCATCTATTCTGGGTCGATGCGAGCATGTGTTGATTTACATGTGCTCGATAATGGAGGGTCATCTCGAGGCCGTTAGGAAAGACTGCAACTGGGGTTCCGAGGTTGTGTTGCAAATTCCATCCCCCGAAGAGAGCGTCATCACCCATGTGGAGGGTTTTTTAAGTGTTTACACTTATCCCTTCACGTTGGGTCCCGTCAACCCGGTTATCATTGATTTTTGCAAAAGATATCAGGTCACCCTTGGTCAAATTCATCCCTCTCTATGGCGTATAGTAATCCTACTTTGCTTCTTCTCCATCAAAGCCGGGGGGCTGGATTTTTCCCTGAATCACCTCATATGATTGTATCGGCCTCAAATCTTTCGAGCACTAATTAGACTTCATCGTCGGGCATCGAAGGCTTTGATGTCGAGCATCGACGAAGGCAAGGATCGGGGTTGGATGGGCCATTATATTCGGGTGAGGACCCGTGACCTCATTCCGGAAGAGAAGATGCCGTTCCCCGAGAAATGGAATTTCGACCATAAGTGGTTCTCATAAGACGTTGCTTTTCGTATCTTTTCCCGATTTTTTATGATGTCTTTCTCCGATATACAACTGCCCCTTGGATGCCACAAGCGGTACCCGACCTTGAGGATTGGATTCAGAAGTTAGCCTCGACTTCCTCTTATGCCGAACGCGCTTGGCGTGATTTGGCTAAAGGTAGATTGGAGGCCAAGAATCATGGTAAGGGTTTACTTCTCGTGTTCTTTCGAAGTGTTTTTTGTGCTCCATTCGTTACCGATTTCCTTTCATGCAGATGTAACCAAGGATGCCACTTTGAGGCCTTCGAGCGGCGAAGAAGGAACCAAGTCCCCGGTTCCGAAACCGGGGAAAGATAAGAAGCGAAAAGCTGCCTCTCGGTCAGAGGACCCCAAGCCCAAGACTCGAAGGGTAAGGAGGGAGGCAATTGCTCTTCCGATGGACTCGGTCCAACGACTGATAGAAGAAGAAGAAGAAAAAGAAGAAGACGATGCCTCGACTTTGGTGATCCGATCTGCGAAAGCTATCGAGGTCGCCAGAGCTTCTTAGCCGATGGCGGATCTACCGGTCGGGGTCGATCCTGGTATCCTGAGTCTCGATCGGAGCGTCCCGAGTGATTCACTTGGGACTATGACAGTGGGTCATTTGCCTTCTCTTCTAACCTTTTCTGAGGAGGCGTTAAAGGAAGCTCAAGAATTGAAGACCCCCGATATGGGCGGAGGCTCTAGTGTAGGGGACCCTTTTCGGGATTGCTTTACTGGAGTCGATGATGCCTCCGATGTTGGTGATGCTTCTCTTCTACTAGAAGACGCCCAACACTTCATTACTCGGGTAATGATTTTATTGTACCTGGTTTCTTTGTTTTTTTTCCAAACTTGACTTGTGTTCTTTCCCTACTGTGCAGGCTATTAGTAGGTTTCGAGTGGACCTTAGCCAGTGTGAGGTAGAGCTTCAGAAGGTCTCGGGGGAGTGGGATGCCCTGCGGCTTCTTTGCAGCCAAAAGGACGAGGCTACAAAGGACCTCCAAGCCGATTTGGCTAAGGTTCGTGAAGAAGAGGCCGAGCTAGATAAGCAGGTGAGCCTCGTTCTGTTAAAGTATAAGTTTGACTCAACTGTGGAAGTTAACCCTTCGTTATCTCAGCTGCAGCAAAAGGTAGAAAAGATTGGGTTACTTCGGGAAGAAGTCAATCAAATCAAAGCTGAATGTAATCGGTGGAAGGAGACTATCGACCGCCTGGCTGCGGAAAAAGAAACTATTTTGACCAAATTATTATCGGCCGATGTTCAGCTTCGAAACGTCAAGCAAAAGGGTTCGGTTCAAGCTAAGAGGATCGAGGAGCTTGAAACACGGCTTGCTGAGGCCAAGGCGGAGGTTGAGTCATTGAAAGTCATTGCGTACAAGTCCATTACCGTGTATCGGGCTTATGCCGAGGCTGCTCAGATAGAGGCACGAGAGGCGGCGGATACTGCCAACATTCGAGCACACTGGGTTGCCGAACCTTCTAAATGTCGGTCTCGGAGGGAGACCCTCGAGGAGATACATGCTCGAGGTTTCGACCTTGCTGAAGAGATAAAAAAGGCTAAAAAGCTCGAAGCTAAAGCTGAAGCCTTGGCTTCTGATGGCGATGATGATGATGATGACGGTAGCAAGAGAGGATTCGAGGATGGGGGAGAGCCTAATAGAGAAGCAACCGCTCCTGAGGATGACTTTATACGTGCCTTACAAATGTTTTCACAAAGATTAAAATGACTTAATCAAATTTGAAGCGATGTAGCCCTTAGGCCTATTAGTCGAGTCAATGATTCGAACTCGAAGTAATGTAGCCCGTAGGCGTAATGGTTGAGTGAATGATTCGAACTCGAAGTAATGTAGCCCGTAGGCGTAATGGTCGAGTGAGTGCTTGCTCGAACTCGAAATGAAAGTAGCCTATAGGCTCAGTAGTCAAGTGAATGATTCGAACTCGAAGTACTGTAGCCCGTAGGCATAATGGTCAAGTGAGTGCTTGCTCGAACTAGAAATAAAAGTAGCCCGTAGGCTTAGTAGTCAAGTGAATGATTCGAACTCGAAGTAATATAGCCCGTAGGTGTAATGGTCGACTGAGTGTTTGCTTGAACTCGAAATGAAAGTAGCTCGTGGGCTTAGTAGTCGAGTGAATAATTAGAACTCGAAGTAATATAGCCCGTAGGCGTAATGGTCGAGTGAGTGTTTGCTCGAACTCAAAATGAAAGTAGCCCATAGGCTTAGTAGTCGAGTGAATGATTCGAACTCGAAGTAATATAGCCCGTAGGCATAATGGTCGAGTGAGTGTTTGCTCGAACTCAAAATGAAAGTAGCTCGTAGGCTTAGTAGTCGAGTGAATGATTCGAACTCGAAGTAATATAGCCTGTAGGCGTAATGGTCGAGTGAATGCTTGCTCGAACTCGAAATAAAAGTAGCCCGTAGCCTTAGTAGTCGAGTGAATGATTCAAACTCGAAGTAATATAGCCCGTAGGCATAATGGTCGAGTGAGTGTTTGCTCGAACTCGAAATGAAAGTAGCCCATGGGCTTAGTAGTCGAGTGAATAATTCAAACTCAAAGTAATATAGCCCGTAGGCGTGATGGTCGAATGAGTGTTTGCTCGAACTCAAAATGAAACTAGTCCGTGGGCTTAGTAGTCGAGTGAATGATTCGAAGTTGAAGTAATATAGACCATAGGCTTAATGTCGAGTAAGTGCTTGCTCGAACTCGATATAAAAGTAGCCCGTGGGCTTAGTCGTCAAGTGAATGATTCGAACTCGAATTAATATAGCCCGTAGGCATAATGGTCGAGTGAGTGTTTGCTCGAACTCGAAATGAAAGTAGCCCGTGGGCTTAGTAGTCGAGTGAATGATTCGAACTCGAAGTAATATAGTCCGTGGGCTTAATGGTCGAGTGAGTGCTTGCTCGAACTCAAAATAAAAGTAGCCCGTGGGCTTAGTCGTCGAGTGAATGTTTCGAACTCGAATTTATCTTAATTCTGTTTGCGTAATAAATCTTAAAATAGAGGAATTTTTCTTGGGTATAAGATGTCGGTAAAGAGGAGAACTTTCTTTGCAAGTCACTATATGCATGTTCATGTTTCGCGCCTAGGTTCGGGCCAATCTACATGAGCATGGTTCGTATTGACCATTTGGCTCTTATAATTTTTTCTATTGGAAACCTGTTGTTGCGGAATAACTTTCTTGCATCTGAACTTGATGTATTTGAGGACCTAATGCCCCGCCAGTATTCGAGGTCGATTGTAAAGAGGCCTCGGATACTGTTGTAAGTGCAGCATGATCATTGGTTTCCTCGTTAAAAACCTTGCCGAAAAACCCTATTTGGGATAAAACTGGTCTAAGGGAAAAAGAGTGCAACGCGTGCTTTCAGATCTATGGCTTCATATCGAAGGATCCATCTTAGCTACTGATCGGACTTCTGCAGGGATCGGTTTTGAAATGTAAATGAATAATGGAGGGGTCGTACCTTAGCAGTAGTATCGTTTTAGATTTGACATATTCCAATTGCTTGATAGTTGTTTACCGTTTATAATATCGAGCCTGCATGATCCCTTTCCGACGTTCTCGAGAACCTGATATGGTCCTTCCCAGTTTGGTCCTAGTTTTCCTTTGTTCGGATTTCGGGTATTGAGGGTGACTTTCCTTAGCACTAAGTCCCCGGGCTTGAAATGGTGGAGCTTGGTTCTTCGATTATAATATCTTTCGATTCGTTGCTTTTGGGCGGCCAACTGGACGAGGGCAGCTTCTCGTCTTTCGTCCGATAATTCGAGGCTAGTGTTCATAGCCTCGTTATTTGATTCTTCTGTTGTGTATCGAAATCTGGCACTGGATTCGCCGACTTTGACTGGTATAAATGCTTCGGACCCATATACTAAGGAGAACGGGGTTGCCCCCGTACTGGATTTTGACGTCGTTCGATATGCCCAAAGGACTTCGGGTAGGATTTCTCTCCACATTCCTTTATCGTCATTCTGCCTCTTCTTTAGGTTCTGAATGATGGTTTTGTTTGTTGATTCGGCTTGTCCTTTCCCACTGGGGTGGTATGATGTTGATAATATCCTTCTTATTTTGTGATCTTCGAAGAATTTCGTCACTTTGCTGCCCACAAATTATTTCCCATTGTCACATACTATTTCGGCGGGTATCCCGAATCGACATACGATATGCTACCAGATGAAGTCTATAACTTCCCTCTCTATTACTTTCTCGAACGCCTATGCTTCGACCCATTTAGAGAAATAGTCAATCATAAATAAAATGAATTTAGCTTTACCTTGTGTCGATGGCAGAGGGCCGATGATATCCATTCCCCATTTCATGAATGGCCATAGGGATAGGACTGAGTGAAATTGCTCTCCGAATTGATGGATCATTGGTGCAAACCTTTGGCATTTGTCATATTTTCGAATAAATTCCTTCGCATCTTTTCCCATATTGATCCAATAATACCCTGCTCTGATTATTTTTCGGACTAAGGGATCGGCACTGGAGTGATTCCCACAAGTGCCCTCGTGCACCTCACATAGGATGTAATCGGTATCTCCCGGACCCAAGCATACCGCTAATGGTCCATCGAATGTCCTTCGGTATAGCATTCCATCGGAAGCCAACGTGAATCGAGCAGCTTTGGTTCGTAGGGCCCTTGAATCTTTAGGATCTGATGGGAGCTTTCCGCTCTTTAAGTATTCAATGTACTTATTTCTCCAATCCCAGGTTAAGCTTGTAGAATTTATTTCGGCATGACCTTCTTCGATCATGGATCTCGAGAGTTGAACAACAGTCCCCGGGCTCAAGTCACCTTCCTCGACTGACAATCCCAAATTCGCAAGTGCATCGGCCTCACTGTTTTGTTCTCGTGGAACATGTCGTAAAGTCCATTATTTGAAATGGTGCAAAGTGACATGTAGTTTGTCTAAATACCTTTGCATTCTATCTTCTCGAACTACGAAGGTTTTGTTTACTTGACTCACCACCATCAAAGAGTCACATTTGGCTTCAATGACTTCTGCTCCCAAGTTTTTAGCTAGCTCGAGACCTGCAATCATGGCCTCATACTCGGCCTCGTTGTTAGTCAACTTGGTAGTTTTAATAGATTGCCTAATAGTGTTACCCGTGGGTGGCTTTAAAACTATGCCTAGCCCATACCCCTTCACGTTCGAAGCCCCGTCCATAAAAAGTGTCCATACCCTCGATGATGTACCCGATTTCAACAGTTCTTTTTCTACTTCGGGTATGAGGGTTGGCATGAAATCGGCCACGAAGTTTGCTAAAATTTGAGACTTGATGGCCGTACGGGGTTGATATTCGATATCGTACCTAATGAGTTCGACGGCCCAATTGGCCAGTCGGCCTAATAACTCGGGTTTGTGCAAAATATTACGAAGCGGGTAAGTGGTTAATACGCATATGGGGTGACATTGAAAGTACGGTCTTAACTTTCTGCTTCTCCTAAGGTCCGACTTATATAATAAATGGGAAATTGCGTACCTTGCTCTACCCGAAATAGGACACCGCTCACTGCGATTTCTGATACTGCCAAGTACAAGCAGAGTTTTTCGTCTGTTTTTGTAGTGTGAAGTAGTGGTGGGCTCGATAGATCTCGTTTTAGTTCCTCTAATGCCTGTTGGCATTCCGGGGTCCAAGTGAAACCATTCTTCTTTTTGAGTAGAGAGAAAAATTTGTGACTTCGATCTGATGATCTCGAAATGAATCGGCCTAGGGCTGCAATCCGTCCCATTAGCCTTTGTACAGCTTTCACGCTGTTCACGATGGTGATGTCTTCGATGGATTTGATTTTATCGGGGTTAATCTCGATTCCTCGATTCGACACCATGAAGCCGAGGAACTTGCCCGAACCGACCCCGAAAGCATATTTTTCGGGGTTGAGCTTCATGTTGTATTTCCTCAAAATCTCGAATGTTTCCTGCAAATGGGTCAAATGGTCCTCTGCGCGCAGGGACTTAACTAGCATGTCATCAATGTAAACTTCCATTGATGTACCTATTTGTTCTTTAAATATTTTATTTACTAGGCGTTGGTAAGTAGCCCCGGCATTTTTTAGCCCGAAGGGCATCACATTATAACAATATGTTCCATATTTGGTGACAAATGAAGTTTTTCCTGGTCCTCTGGGCTCATCTGGATTTGATTATACCCAGAATAGGCATCGAGAAAAGTGAGAATCTCATGGCCGGCCGTGGCATCGATCATGCGATCGATGTTGGGCAGCGGAAAAGAATTTTTGGGGCATGCTTTGTTTAAATCCTTATATCCACACACATTCTAAGTTTGTTTTCTTTTTAGGCACTACAACTATATTGGCTAACCATTCGGGATATTTCACCTCCCGAATGGACCCTATCTTGAGAAGTTTGGTTACCTCATTTTTTACGAATGCGCGTTTTACCTCGGATTGGGGTCTCGTGTTTTGCTTTACCGGTCTGAATTTAGGGTCCAAGATTAGCCGATGCATCATTATGTCTGGTGGGATCCCTGTTATATCTAAATGGGACTAGGCAAAACAATCAATGTTATCGATAAGAAATTGAATGAGTTCGGGGCTCAACCCCGTTCCCAGGTATACCTTTCGTTCGGGCCAGTCCTCGATCAGTATGACTTGCTCCAATTCCTCAATTATTGATTTAGTGGCGTCGGAGTCATCGGGAATCACGAAGGATCGAGGAACCCTCTGATCATAATCTTTTTCGATCATCCGGTTATCTGGTTGGGTCGAAACCGATGTCTGTGATTGCTATTTGGTGTCTCGTTCTTCTTCTAAACCCGATCCCTTTACTGACGAAGGCGAGGATATTGGTTTCGCTTCCTCGACGGCGAACATTTCTTTTGCGGCTGGTTGTTCTCCGTATACTTTTTTTACTCCTCTCGATGTAGGGAATTGAGGGCCTGGTGTAGGGTCGAAGGTACAGCTCTCATGTTGTGGATCCATGGCCTCCCAAAAAGGGCGTTGTATCTCATGTCGCCTTCGATCACGTGAAACTTTATTTCCTGGATGGTTCTGGCTACGTTTATTGGTAGGATTATCTCGCCTTTGGTGGTTTCACATGCAATATTGAATCCGTTTAGAACTAGAGTTGGGGGTACGATCTGGTCCTGCAGGCCGAGCTGTTCTACGACCTTCAATCTGATGATGTTGGCCAAGCTACCTGGATCGATCAACACACGTTTAACTTTAGTTTTATTTATGAGTACGGATATTACCAGTGCATCGTTATGAGATTGAATAACTCCTTCTGCTTCTTCATCATCGAAGGACAAAGTCCCTATGGGTGAGTAATCTTGATTTCGAGATCGCTTTTCCCTCACAATCGACGTTTTAGTGCGTTTAAGCACTGGTCCCTGAGAGGTATCGGCGCCGCCGATGATCATGTGAATGACGTGCTGCGGTTCTTATTGCTTGTTTTGCTTGCCGAAATCCCTGTTTTTAAAATGGTTCTTCACCCTATCGCTCAGAAATTCCCGAAGGTGGCCTTTGTTAAATAACCGGGCTACTTCCTCCCTTAGTTGCCTGCAATCTTCCGTTCTGTGTCTATGGGTGCCATGATATTCGCACATTTGATTGGGATTCCTTTGGGTTGGATCGGTCTGCATGGGTCGAGGCCATTTAGTGTGTTTGATGTGTCTGATAGCCGACACGATGGCGGATGCATTAATGCTAAAGTTATACTCTGATAACCGAGGTGCTTCTATAGGATCAGCATATTTATCAAAGTCGCTCTTGCTCATAAGTCCCCGAGAATTTTTCTCTCGATCAATCCTTCGATTGTTCCAAACGGTATTGCGTGTTGAACCGTTGTTCATCCGATCTGTGATATACGGTTGATATCGGTCTCTGTTCGACCTTTGTTCTCTATTGATCTCCCTTTGGTTTTTAGTAGCTGTCCTGTTCTGATGTATGGGTCCAGACGGAGCTCCCAACTGGTCATCTTCGACCCTAATTTTCGACTGATATCGGTTGTGTATATCTGCCCAAGTTATTGCTGGATACTCGATCAAATTGTGCTTCAGCCAACGTGATGCTATCGAACTTTGCTCGTTCAACCCTTGGGTGAAAGCTTGGACGGCCCAATCGTCAGTGACCGGTGGAAATTCCATGTGTTCCATTTGAAATCGGGATACGAATTCTCTCAGCATTTCATTACCCCTTTGCTTCACTTCGAAGAGGTCCGATTTCCTTGTTGCAACCTTTATGGCACCAGCATGTGCCTTTACGAACGAATCTGCTAACATGGCAAAAGAATCGATGGAATTTGGCGGTAGATTGTGATACCAGATCATTGCTCCTTTCGAGAGGGTCTCCCCGAACTTTTTCAACAACACGGATTCGATCTCATCGTCCTCCAAATCGTTACCCTTGATGGCACATGTGTAAGAGGTGACGTATTCGTTAGGATCGATCGTACCGTTATATTTTGGAATTTTGGGCATACGAAATTTTTTGGGGATTAGTTTTGGGGTCGCACTCGAGAGAAAAGGATTTTGTATAAATTTTTTCGAATCCAGCCCTTTTATCATTGGTGGAGCTCCCGGGATTTGATCGACCCTGGCATTGTATGTTTTCACTCTCTTGTCGTTGGCTTCGACTCGTTTTGTGAGTTCCTCGAGCAATTTAGTAATTTCAGGAGTGGTCCCCGATTCTTGCTCGTTTGATTTCACTGTGGCGGGCTCCGTTCTAGGGGTCATTTCTCGAAGCGCATTGGGATCCGGCCTGCTTTGTATATGAGTTTGGCTCTGCAACTGAGCTATCGCCACTTGTTGGGCTTGTATCATTTCGAAAATCATACGTAAGCTGGCTCCAATTTCCCCCACGTTATGGGTGTCTCGAGCTACAGATCGAGTACCGCCCTGAATGCTTTTTTCCGGTTCGAAACGCTGATTCGCCTCCAGAGCTATTTGTGAATTAACATCTAACGGTACTTCGGCTTGAATTTCGGGTACTTCGATTCGAGCCTCAGTGCCATCGTCAAGTTGTCTTCCGGCCCCGGGTACCAAGTTGTTAGTTTCATCTTGAAGGCCGGCTTCGTGGTTGATAGGTAAAGCCATTGCTGATTTGAAGTTGTAAACTGGTGTGTACTGCAGATTTATATCAAACAATCACTATTATCCTTAGCCCCACGGTGGGCGCCAAACTGTTTACCCGAGAAATCAGATAACGTTAAATTTGTGTATGGTTCTAAGGATACGTGATACCCTTTGATACAAATCGTATAGAGAGACAGAAATACATGTATTCTTGACTATGAGAACGGGAATAATAACAAAAAGAATGAGTAAAATAAAGTAAAACAAGCACAAAGAGATATCTTGTATATGAGAATTGATCTTTTATTACAGTGTATTCGGTGTGCCCTTTACTTACAAGGATTCCCCCTTTATAATATAGGGTTATTACTTTATTTATAATAAAATAATAAAATAAAGCATATAGTGGAGGACCCATGATGAATTGTCTCTTCCTCGATTCCCGCCAAGATTCTCTCCCTTTGTGCGGTTGTAACGGCTCTTGTATGTGAGCTCGATACTGGCTCGAACTCGTTACTGGGTCGAGCCCTTGGTTTTGGATTGAGTTCGACCTTCGAGGTAGGCGTGGCACATTTCCGACCTCAAAGTAATGCCTTGCGGATCGATTTGGTCACGGGCTCGATAAGATTATCGAGCCGACTGCTCGAGCAGCCTTTGGACTCGAGGCTCGTTTGTACTGTCTTCGGAACTCACTCCCAAAATTTCATTCCGGTTTCTTGCCACTCGAACTTGATCGAACGTAGGAACGCCAAAATCTATTTCGACTGTATATACAGGTGTGTCTCATATATTTGATCCTAAGTTTCTGGGACAGACTATGTAATCTGCCATTATGTAATTCTGTTAATAGGTCTAGGATATTCAAGTGATCAAATCTTCTATGCAAACGATATGTGGGGACATATTTCTATATTACACAGTTCTCTCAAAACGCCGGCACGCCGGCTAGTGTTCTTCCAGATCCTAATAATGGTGATAAAGATCTGATACTGACTAATAATCTAATAACTGAAAAATGAACAGAGAAGAAAGGAGAGCTAATACTTTTTACCACTGGTGTTGAGAATATAATTACTTAATTAGGCCGGCCTAAAACCCACTATTGACCCCGGTCCCAACAACCCCTATCCAAGAAAAATGAGGAGAGAGTTGAGAAGATTATTTGGATATACCAAAAACAGAAACTCATTCGTGTCAAACAGAAACTACGACCCGTTTCGTCGTAGATTTTGTCAATTTTTTTCTAAATTTTTTTAGCAAATACATGTTTGTTCATAAATTTTATTCATATTTTGGCAAATTTTCAAATTCCAAAACTAAAATCCCAGAGCTGGTTTTGGCCCAAAATATTAATATTATATTTTTTAAATTTTTTTAAAAATTGCCCCAAATTTTTGTGTTTTATAAAAGAGCCAACCATTTATTATTTTCTAACAATGCTGCTTCGTCTTCTCGGTCATCTATTAGTCTATTATGTAGTTCATTATAAAAATAATAATTTGTACCAAATTTATTTATGTTCAGCACTATGGTTTGCGATAAAGATAATAAATTTTATTGATGAAGGTATTGTTGGGTATTTGTGATAATTTTTAAAACTTGTGGGTATAAGTTATATTTTATATTTTTTCAAAAAAAAAAAGAAGTGAAATGTGTTTTGAAAAGTGATGTCCAAACACATTTTCATTTTCAACCCAAACTTTATCCAAATTAAAATTTTCAAAACAAATTTGAAAATTTATGGCCAAACGCTAGTTCGGTCGGGAGTTTCAAGTTTGTGCGTTATTCTACTTTATTCTAAGAAACTGAAAGTTACTTACCAGCTAGCACTTTGATGCAATTAATGGAATTACTTACCTGTCAAATAAAATATGTGAAACAAAAAATAAGTACCACGTTTTGTTTTGTTAGTCCACTATGTTTAATTTAAGTGGGACCAAGGATACTACTTTTTTTTTTTTTTTTTTTTGACGGTGGTATCCGGATCGACTTGCAAGTACTTTCCACCAATGTAGGTACCGATTAACTCTACCGGCCAAAGTTTAGGTAGACGAGAAGAAATTACCCAGTGTTTTTAGCCTAGCTGAATTTTAAACTGACCTCATAGTTCTCCTCGCACTTCGTTAACCACTAAGCCACACCCTTAGATGCGAACAAAAATAATGCATGTTAGTTTTAGTAGCCTAACCGGCCTACCTTAAATATATATAATAACAATTATTATGTCTCAATCTCAAATGGATTGTTTACCTTTAATATTCACTAAAACAAAATCACTAAAAGAATCAAAGACTAAGGTAAGGGAAGGTAGTTGCATCTTTCATCATTACCTTCAGAGCGTGGCATGATGCTAGATCATGGAGAGAATCAGGTTCTGATATATTGAAATATTCCCTCGATTATTCCATGATATTCAAAATGAATTTGTTATTGGCCTAACTTTGCTAATATTCTAAACAGAGTTATTTGGCTACTTCGAATCTGCAGCTTATAAAGCCACGAAGAACCATCAAGAAGCATTCATAAAATCAGAAAATAAAAATAGCTGTAACAAGTGTTTACGTTCAATAGGTTCAAAGTGTTGAGTTAGCTAGGAATATAAGTTAGAAAACTTAATATTTATGCTACTTTTCAAGGTTTACGCAGACATATATCTTTGTTCTAACATTAAAATTTATGGTTTCAATTGAATCCAACTTTAACACTTCTGGTTTGAGGCAAGGGAGATGATAGTTGTAGGTGTAGTGTTCCTGAAAGTCTCGTTAAGTTTTATTACTTTATAGCGCGCTAACAAATATTGAAAATATCGTTTTGCATGCAAAGAGATTCTACAAACTAATACGAGGGTATATTGACGTGCTATGAAATGTATGGTAGTGTTCAGCAACAAGTTGCGTGGGGAAAAGACATAATGAAGCAAGGTTTCAAAGTTTCAATCTAATTCGTTATACGATCTAGCACGTAACACTAAGAGACGGAGCTAGAATCTGAAGTTTTTGAGTTCAAGATTTTAGTACTTTTAAGTTACTGAATTCTAAATTAATAATTTGAACATATTAAATGAATTTCTTGAGACAAATATAGAGTTTGGACCAAAGTTACTGGGTTAGACAGAAACCTCAGTCTCTAGCTCCGCCCCTGTTAACTCTAACAATCCGTGCAGAAGGACCCGCGATTCTACAGCCCCGCCTACGTCTTTACTGGCGTTACGACCGGCTCAAGGCTTGCAATTCTAAGCGTTACGGCACACAAGCCATGCTCACGCATGTCAAGCTCACTCGGGCCTAGCCTTTGCCTAACCAGCCGCGTCCCGATCCACTCCAGCTCCCGTTGACCGAGTGTAAAGGAATAATGCCCATGTCTAACAAACTTTACTACCAACTCCAAGAGAGTAGGCAAGCGTATATCGGTTCCAATGGCTAGATCAGTTGAGAAGACTCTCGTAGACTGTTATTATTGACTTGGGCAGTATAGGTTTTCATGATTTGACAAAGGACCACATGCATGAACCAGGTTCATGGGTACTGTACGCAGGTAACAATCCCAAACAAGAAAATGGCATGCATATGCAATGGATGATTATAAGTGGTTATTTTTGATAAACTTGGCACGAAAAGATTGCATGTATGGTAAGGAATAGGACCCCTTATTTGAAGAGAACTCAATCCAAGATTAGGAAAGAGTTAGAGATTGAAGTTAACTAAAACTCTTCCACCAAGGAAGAGTAAAGCAATAGACTTCTAGTTACGCTTTATCTACTAACTTCATATATATCAGCGCGTTCTCTTTTACGGGTGACGCACATAAATAGAAGTAAAAGCAAGATTGAGAGAAAAATAGCAAGGTGTTTTGTGAGCAATTACTGTGAAATTCTAGAGTGGAAACCTGAAGCTACACGAACCAGATTGAAGAGCCACTTCAATAAAGAGTTTTATGAGTCTGTCTTTATTACTAGGTACTTGAGTTGTTTTGTTCAAGCTAGAGTTAACTTGAAGTAGTCGCAACAACCTTCGATTTTATTTCCACTAGGGTTAGGGTTTAATCCTTAGGTTTGTAAGAGTTTTATAAACTTTGTTTTGGTTTAAAGTTTAGTAAAGTGTTTGGGAAAATTCTAAAGCATAGTAGGTCCTTGGTTTTTTACCTTTTGAGCAGGGTGTTATCCATATAAAAATACTGTATTCTTTACTTTCTGCATTTCGCTATTCCGCAACAGTAGTATAAGGAACATGTAGAAGAACCAGATCCATCTATGTATCAGCACACGCAAAAATTGGGTACCACTAAAATCACCCGGCCTCGATCTTGTGGTATTGACGTATAAAACATCAATTTGTAGAGTAGGTCATCTTTGAAGAGGCTAACACCTTAGGAAGAAGATAAAATGAGGCACCATCTGGAAACTGTAAAGGGCAATCCACCACTATTTAATGGCCACTACCACTCTTGGTAAAAAGAGAGGATGAGAGATCATTTGCAAGCCGAGGATTATGAGCTATGGAAAATAGTCACTAATGGTCCCTTACCAACACTCAAGAAGAATGATAATGGTGTGGATGTCCCAAAAGCAAGAGCTAATTTTAATACTGAAGATTTGAAGAAGTGAGAGAAAAATGCTAAAGTTAATAAGTGGCTGATCTATGAACTTGGTCCTGATGAGTATAGCAGAATCCAAGTATGCACCATTGTCAAACAAATATGGGACACATTGCAAGTAGCCCATGAAAAAACAAGTCAAGTGAAAAGATCAAGAGGTACTTTGCTGTTTTTCCTAATATGAAAACTTCTCTATGAAGGATGGTGAATCTATCAAGGAAATGTATACTAGATTCACTACCTTGACAAATGAGTTAAGGTTACTTGGAAGGATCCTTAATGAAGAAGAAATGTTTGAAAAAATATTGACTACGATCCTACCAATCACTTGGGAAAGCAAGATAACTACTATTCAAGAATCAAAGGATATTGCCACTCTTTCTTTGGATGAGTCTATTGGAAACCTCAAAACTTATGAGTTAAGGAGACAAACGACGAAGATGGATGAGCCACAGAAAGAAAGAGGCTTGGAACTTAGAAATACTGATGGTTATGATTTGGAAGATTATGAAATGGCAATGAGCACTAAAGACATCAAGAAGTACTCTAGGAGAGGAAAAGTGTAACAACCCGACCGATTATTTAGTGTATTGTAGCCCCGTTCCCCTATTTATCACTCTCTCTATGTTTATTTATTGTTATGTGACTTGCCCGGGTGGTTGGATTTGAATTTGTTAATACCGAGTTCAAATTTTGATTTCAGGAGTTGGAATAGGTCCATTGTGTCATTTGGGACTAGTGTACAAATTTAAGGTCATTCGGAGTTGATTTGATATAGTTCGGCATTGGTTTTAGAAGTTGGAAGTCCATTAGTTTCCTTAGGCTTGAATTGGGTTACGATTCATGATTTTTATGTTATTTGATATGATTTAAGGCTTTGACTAAGTTCGTATCGTGTTTTACGATGTGTTGTATGTTTGGATGGGGTCCCGAGAGCCTCGGGTGTGATTCGGATTGAAATCGGATTGAAATTTGGACTTAAGGAAAATACTAAAGCTTCAGGTTTGTTGTAACCGCACCTGCGTGGTTTTGGCCACAGGTGCGATGCTGCAGAAGCGGTCGTTTAGGCGTAGGTGCGAGATTTGGGAAGGGATTGTGGGAGCGCAGATGCGGAGGTGATTCTGTAGAAGCGGATGCGCTTCTCTACAAGAAGGTCTGCAGGAGCGAGGTTTGGCTGGAGGCAGGAAGGGCACATGTGCGAGGTAGATTCCCTATCTGCGAGACCGCAGATGCGGTCATTTGGGCGCAGAAGCAAGAATAGGCATATTTATGGGAATCCGCAGGTGCAGAAAATAAGAAACAGTTTCTTTAACTTGTGGCCTTTAAAGGAGGTAATGTCTCTTTTGGAAATGGAAAGAAATGTGAGGTCATTGGAGTTTGAAAAGTAGGTAAATATGATTCTCATTTCATGGAAAATATTTATCTAGTAGATGGAATGAAACACATCTTGATAAGCATCTCACAACTGTGTGATAGAGGTAACATGGTATCCTTAACCTCTACTAAATGTTTTATCACTAACCTTACCACTGAAAATATAGTTTTGCAGGAAAAGAGAGTAAACAATATATATGTAGTAG
This sequence comes from Nicotiana tomentosiformis, assembly GCF_000390325.3. Taxonomy (NCBI): domain Eukaryota; kingdom Viridiplantae; phylum Streptophyta; class Magnoliopsida; order Solanales; family Solanaceae; genus Nicotiana; species Nicotiana tomentosiformis. Next base: position 59,673,456 of record NC_090815.1, on the reverse strand, counting down.
AGTTGTCCACACTTTAAGATAATGAACTCACTTTCTTAAGTATCATGGATAGTGATCCCCTCCTTTGGCATAAGACACTTGAGCATGCAAACCTAAGTCAATTCATCAAACTAGTCTCCAAGGACTTGGTGATAGGGGTGACCTAGCATCAAGTTCAAGGAATATAATGTTTGTGAGGCGTGAGCTAGGGGGAAGCGGGTGAAATCTTCTTTCAAAAGTAAGAAAGTGGTCAGTACTACCAGGTTTATAGGTGGTCAGTACTACTAGGTTTATAGAACTGGTTCATATATATCTGTGTGGACCAATGAGGAAAATGAACAGAGGTTATAAGAGATATGTTATGGTGCTTTTTGATGATTACTCTAGATTGGACTCTATTCTTAACATCTAAAGATGAAGAATTTGACATGTTCACTTTATTTGTTATAATAACTCAAAAATAACTAGGTAATCAACTTGCATAAATCAGATATGATCATGGTACTGAATTTGAGAATGCTATATTTTCTGAATTTTGTGATGCGCATGACATAGATCATAACTTTTCTGCCCCTAGAACTCCATATCAAAATGGAGTAGTGGAAAGAAAGAATAGGACTTTAGAGGAAATGTCAAGAACCATGTTTATTTCTAGTAGGTCGCCTCATAATGGTTAGGCAGAAGTTGTAATTACTGCATGCTACATCATAAATAGATTCATGACTCGACCTCTAGTTGAGAAAACTCCCTATGAGCTACTTAAAGGGAGAAATTATAATATATCCCATCTTAGGGAATTCGATTATAAGTGCTTTATTCATAATAATAGAAAGAATGCCCTAGGAAAGTTTGATCCCAGTAGTGATGAGGGAGTATTCTTGGGATATTCTTCATATAGTAAAGCCTATAAAGTATACAACAAGAGAACTATGTGTATATAAGAGATTTTGGATGTTGTCTTTGATGAAACTAACATTCTCTCTGAGAGGAAAAAACAAGATGATGAAGAGATTAGACTGACAAGGAACTCAAATGTTGAAGGAGTAGTTCAACCAGAAGCTGCATTACGGGAAGGAACATGTGATGGACCAAGTCCTTCCACCCAAGGAAATCTGACAGGGAGAAGTGATCAGAGAGGAATTGATCCTTAAATCTCGAAGGAACTGTCCCTGAACTTGTTCCATAATAGGAAAACAATGAAGGAACACCAAAGAAAACCAGTTGGTTGTGAAACCCTACAAGTATCAGAAATCTTATCCCATCGGGAACATTATCACTGATTCAACCTTTGGAATTATAACCAAATCTGCTTTAAAGAATCTCTGTGCTTTTAATGCTTTTTTATCACTTATTAATCCTAAGGATATTTTTGAGGCTCTGCAGGATGCATATTGGGTGAATTTTATGCAAGATGAATTCAACCAATTTGAGAGAAGACAAGTTTGGCATCTGGCACAAAGAACTAATGACTGAATAGTTATTGGTACTAAATGGGTCTTCAGAAACAAAACTGATTAAGAAGGAATATTTAAAAAGAACAATGCAAGATTGGTGGTTCAAGAATATAATCAAGAAGAGGGTATAGACTATGATGAGACTTTTGTTCCAGTTGCAAGATTGGAAGAAATTATACTCCTTATAGCCTTTGCTGCTTACGTGAAATTCACTCTCCATCAGATGGATGTCAAAAGTGCCGTCCTTAATGGCTATTTAAATGAAGACGTTTTTGTGAATAAACCTCCTGGCTTTGAAAGCAAGGAATGTCTAGAGCATGTGTACAAGCTTGATAAGGAACTCTATAGGCTTAAACAGGCTCCAAGAGCATGGTATGAAAGATTATAAAATTTTTTGCTTGAGCATGGCTACTAGATAGGTAAGATTGATAATACTTTATTCTTGAATGAAAAAGGTGCAAATCTTTTGGTTGTTCAAATATATGTTAATGGCATAATATTTCAAACAACAAATGATAGGTTAAGTAAGAAATTTGCTAAGCTAATAGGGAGCGAATTTAAAACTAGTATGATGGGTGAGCTTAATTTTTTTTAGGCTTTCAGATTAAACGTACTTCAAATGGAACTATGATCCATCAGCAAAGGTATGTCAAAGAGTTGCTCAAAAGGTTTAAGATGGATGATTCCAAAGAAATTGGCAATCCTATTGCAATATCTACAAAATTGGATCTGGATGAACCTTCTTCATCGACTAATCAGATAATGTATTGGAGAACGATTAGATTTTTATTATATCTCACGGCTAGTAGGCCTGACATTCCTTTCGACATAGGACTTTGTGCTAAATTTCAGGCTAATCCAAAGGAGTCTCACTTGAAGTTAGTCAAAAGAATCTTAAGATACCTAAAAGGCACAACTAATCTTTTCCTATGGTATCCAAAAGGTAGTAATTTTATACTGATCCGACCCATTTTTTTTGTATATTTTAGCCTCGCTCCCCTATTTGATGTTCCCTGTATATGTATTTGATATTTGGTGATTTTTCGGGGATGGATGGGATTGGTTTCGAGAAGGGTTTTGCATGAATTGAGACACTTACTTTCATTTTTTGAAACAAAAATTGTAAGAGTTGACCAAGGTTTGAATGTTTAGTAAATGACCTCGAATTCGTCTTTTGATGGTTCTATTATATTTGTATAGTCATTTTGGACTTTGGCATATGTTTGGATTTGGATTTGGAGGTTCCTAGGATGTTTTGGTGCTATATTCAAAAAGTTGGCAATTTGAAGGTTTGAAAAGTTTATAAGTTTGACTGGTGGTTGACTTTGATAATATTAGATTTGAATGTTAGTTCCGGAATATGGAATAGGTTCGTTTTATTATTTGGCACTTGTGTGCAATGTATGGGTTTAATCCATATTGTTTAGGCTTGAATCGAATGCTTGGTTTGAAGTTTTGAAATTAAAGAACTAAAGAGAAGCTTAACTTGTGTTTTGATTGTCGATTCGCCGTTTTGATGTTAGTGGGGGCATTTTCAGAATTTTGGACAAGTTTGGATAAGGTATTGAGACTTGTTGGTATGACTGGATGGGGTCTAGGGTGGCTCAGCTGAGTTTTGGACCACCCGGAGCATTGTCATATTGCAGAAAATTTAGAAGTGTTTGGTCATATTCGCGATCACGAAGGGCAGATTCATTCACGATGTTTAATTTTAGAGCTAGGGAGATTTCTTCATCTCGTTCACAATAGGGAAATCGCGTTTGCGAAGTGTAATCTTGAACTCGGCAGTTTCCTTCTTCGGGTTCATGCTTGAGGTTCACATTCACGGAGCAATTGGGAGCTGGGGGCATTAGCCTACACATTCGCATGGACCAGGTCGCATTCGTGTAGGGTCAGGATGTTTGTGCATTGCATTCGTGAGGGGTTGTCCGCAAACACAAAAGGCTATTTTGGGAAGTGATCTTTTTGTGCTTCGCTGACGCGAGGCATGTGCATCGTTCGCGATGGGTACACCTGGGCAGACCATTTAAGAGAGGAATTTTGGGACTTTTATCCATTTTATCATGTTTTGTGCTCTAGACATTGAGAGTAGTAGATTTTGAATATCTATTTCACGACATCATTGGAGATAAGAAATTTACACTTGGATTTAACTTTATACCATGATTTTTCACAGATTTCTACACCTAATACCTTGGATTTTAAAGTGAAATTTGGGGGGTTTTGCCAAAGCGTTTAGAAAGCGAAATATTGAGTTTGAACCCTGATTTGGATTCGGTTTTGATGGAACTTGTATATTTGGACTCATATTAGAATGAGCGTTCGGGATTTGTGAGTTTTGTCGGGTTCTGAGTTGCAGGCCTGGGTTGAGTTTTTGGTTGATTTTGTGTATTTGTATAATGATTGATGTTTTATTATTTGGGGTTGTTTCCTTTAGCTTTATTTGATGTTATTGAGTTATTTTTGGCTTAATTCGCGGTCGATTCACATGGAAAGGCATTTTTGGAGTATTGATTTGGATTGTTTAAGGTAAATATCTTGTCTAAAATTAGTTGAGGCACTAGTTGCCTGAGTTATTTGGTGTTGTCTATGTGCAAAGGGTGGCGTACATGCGATGGGTGGCGTACATTCGAGGGGCTGAGCCCATGTGCGTGCACCAAATTTTTATTCTTGTTAGGGGGAGTATTTAAGATAAATTATGCCTTGTTTTGAATAGTTTTGATTCTTAGTATCATGCTTTAAATGTGATTCTTGCGAATTAGATTAGGCGGATACGCCTCAAAATAACAGTTATCATGTTTGAACAGGAGATTAACCTACATATAATTTCTAACATGATTCATAAAGTCACTTCGCACATTCATACACTAACATGTTAGTTTATCAGTTCAGGAGTACTTGATTTGATGTTCATTGACTGTATACATGTATTCTTATATATCCTTTTAGTGTTGTAGATTGGTTTGGCAACATTTGAGTTAGTTGTGCGGGTTAAGTTAATTATGGCACGTGAGCTGCCCGTGCGAGTTGAGTTGATTGTGGCACGTGAGTTGTCCATGCAGCATGTGGATAAGTATCCATACCCCTTGGGTCGTCCTTTCATGTTTCTTCTTGATTTTGTACATGTGGTTGTGGAAAATTTGTTAGTGTTGGGTCTTTGTATATCTTCAAATCTACACTTTGTACTTAATTGTGTAGATCTAGGTGTGGGAACTAACTGAGAGTTGTATTGGATTAATATGGAGCTGCCGAGAGACGAGGTAGAGCTGCATTCTGTTTGCAGATCTTAACATCTCTTTTCATTTCTATTACTATTATTGTTATTTCGACAGTACTTTTATATTATCAGCCTTGTACTCCTATTGTAGAGCTTGTGACTTTGTATTTCCATTTCTGGTAGATGTATATTAGAGTAGTTGTTATTTTATGATATTCGACTTTTAGACTTGTATTATTTTGTAATTGTTATCTTGTATCGCTATTGTTATTCTTGGCTTTCCTAGCAAGTGAGTTAGGTGCCATCACGATCGGATAGTGATTTTGGATCGTGACAAGTTGGCATCAGAGTCCTAGGTTCACAGGTTCTAAGGGTCACGAGCAAGTTTAGTAGAGTCTTACGGATCAGTACGGAGGCGTCTATACTTATCTTTGAGAGGCTACCGAACTGTAAGAAAAAATTCTCTTTCTTCTATTCTATATCGTGTGAATTTTTTATTATGAAGTTCAAATATTTGCTTTTCTACTCTCTCACAAATGGTGAGGACACGAACTGTCAGATGCGTTGAGCAAGCACCAGTGCCTCCAGTCATGGCCGTGAGGGGCCGGCGCCAAGGTAGAGGCTGAGGTGGGGCACCCACCATAGCTAGAGCCCCAACTAGAGCAGTAGTTATGGATCCACCAATTTCTCTAATGGAGGAGCAGGTCCCGGATATAATCGAGCCGGTGGGACTAGCACAGGCTCCGGCGGTACCTATTTCTATGCCTGGTCTTTAGGAAACTTTGGCTCAGATTCTGAGTGTGTATTCGAGCTTGACCCAGATGGGTATGGTGCCAGTTGCACCAGCTACCTCATAGGCCGGGGGAGGAGCCCAGACTCCCGCCATTCGTACATCAGAGCAGCTAGCTCAAGGTTATCAAACATAGGGGGTTCTACCGGTACGGTCAGTCATTGTAGCTTAGACCGGGATTAGACCATCCTTGATTGCTAAGAAGATATTTCAGAGGCTTCATACTCCTCAATTAAGTGGTAAGCCTAATGAGGATGCACAATGTTTCCTTGATCAGTGCCAGCAGATTTTACGCACTTTGGGTTTTCTTTACTCAAATAGAGTTGACTTCACAACTTTCCATCTTTGAGGGCTAACCTACAAGTGGTGGTAGACCTATGAGTAGGGCAGGCCAGCTGGCTCAACACCACTTAAATGGCATCAATTCTCAGTTCTCTTCTTAAAGAAGTTTATTACACTGACTCACAGAGAGGAGTTATGTAGAGAGTTTGAGCATCTATGCTAGGAGGGTATGACCGTTACTTAGTACGAGATGAGGTTCACAGAGTTGGCTCGTCTTGTAGTGTTCTTGATCACTACTAAGAGGGATATGGTTAGGAGTTCATTGAGGATCTCAACTTTGATATCTGGTATGGGATGGTCCTGGAGGCCGAGGCTGATACTACTTTTCTCCAGGCTATTGAGATTGCCCAGTGCCTGGAGCATATTCGTAGGCAGGAGAAGGAGGAGCGAGACTCCAAGAGGGCCCTTGGTTCATGTGGTTTCAGTGGTGCCTCATCTGGAGGCCAGGGACATCACAGTAGAGGCCTCTCTTTCAGGCATGTTTAGCTAGGTCAGCAGGTTTATCGTGGTTCTTCAGTCAGCTAAGGTTCATATAGTGCTCGATCGGGCCAGTCATCTTTCAGTGCGCTGCCAGCACAACGTTCGTACCGAGCTCCGTATGCTCAGGGTTGCATAGGCAAATATTAGGGTTATCAAGGTCATACGCAAGGTTTGAAGCCTCGATAAAGGAGATGATGTTTTGAGTGTTAGGATTTGGGCATCTCAAGAGGGATTTCCCTACACTTCTTAGCAGTGCACCGTGCTAGAGCACCAATTCCATGGTTCTAGTGCCAGTAGTTACACCACCTGCATAGTTATCCAGGGGTGGAGCTCAGTCCGTTCCAGCCAGACCAGAGGTAATTGCTTCAGACGCCATGATCACATGTATCATTTCACTATGCCACAGGGATGCTTCAGTGTTATTTGACCATGGTTCCACTTATTCTTATGTGTCATCGTGTTTTGCACATTACTTGGATATGCCTCTCGGTTCTCTTGATATTCATGTACATGTGTCTACACATGTTAGTGATTTTATTGTGATAGATCGTGTGTATCGGCCTTGTGTGGTTACCAGTGGGGGTTACAAGACTAGGGTTTGTCTTTTATTGCTAAATATGGTTAATTTTGAGGTGATTTTTGATATGGATTGGCTATCTCCATACCACGATATTCTTGATTGTCATTCGAAGACCTTAATGTTAGCTATGCCAGATTTGTCGAGGCTAGAATGGAGGGGTTCACTTGGTCACACTCCTAGTAGAGTGATTTCTTTTCTGAACAGATGATTGAGAATGGGTGTTTGCCGTATCTTGCCTTTGTGAGGGATGTGAGTGCTGATATACCTACTATCGAGTAAGTTACGGTAGTGAGGGAGTTTCTAAATGTGTTTCCTGCATACTTATCGAGTACTCCACCCGATAGGGATATGGATTTTGGTATTGACAAGCGCAAAAAACATACTTAAATTATGCTCGCTAATCAAATATAGTATAGTATAATATCGTATCCACATGGATTGGATTTAAATAGTATTCTTGTAGTTTGTACTTTATTGTTATCTAAGAGGATCAATAGTTGAGATTTATATGACTTCTAACTAAAATTAACGAAGAATCTAAAGCTATTTACTAATGACAATTGAAACAAGGAATAATCATAGAAAGTTATCAGTGGGAGAAAATAGGGTTTTGATAGGATATGTACAAGATAATTGCTTGGGATCTAACTCTAGATAATTCACTTCTAATGTTTAAGTGAGTCTCGTGAATTCACTCAATTATTAGTTTACACGTTCAGCAGAAACTCCTCTCTCAATTAAGCCTCAACCTCATGAGATGAACCAATTTAAGCTCTATAAAGATATGCAAGAATGCATAGTGGATTGGTCTTTAGAAGAATTTCTCTCGATTATCCTCCTAACTAGGTTTAAGTAATGGTTCAACTAGCCTCTTCCGATTACTAAGAAGAATTAATAAACTCAACCAACAATATAATGCAAATATATCACAAGTTATGCCTCTCTCGATTACATGAACTAGTGAGTAAAGATGCAACAATTAAATCATCCAAAAACACTTCAATCCATAAAATTAGAGTTATAATCCACAAACAATCATAAATACACCAAATCTATCAAACCCTAAAGGGAACTACTCAATAATCATGGAGTAATTCATCACAAATATGATTAAAGTATAGGAAAACATAAATTCAATCCAAACTCGGGTCTTGAGAGAGGAAGGAATGATGAAATCCTTGTGCTTGTGTTCTTCCAACTCCTCCTTAGCCTCCTTAGGTCGAAATTATGTCAAAAGTCCAAAAAATAATATTTTTTCATGTATTTATACTAAGTTGGGTCAGGCCCAAATAAAATCACCCTTTCCTAGCCAAAGTGGGAAACTTGCAAACTTATTACTTTTCATGCATCGCACTATGCTACGCAGGGTGCATAGTATTAGTGGAATTTTCTCGATTGTAAACTCTCTGAACTTAGCTTGTCTGGAAAAATTTTGTACTGATGCTATGCACTATGCCACGCACTATGCCTAGCATTAGTGTATTTTTCTGTCAGACCCAAAAATTACACGCCTCTCAACTTCTCAAATTTTTGAAGCAGATGTGCACTGATGCGTCGCATAGTGCTACGCATGGTGCGTTGCATTAGTGCGTTTCCTCAGAGTGTTGCTTCTTCCTTGATTTTTGACGCCTAGAAGTGATCCTCGACCCCCGAACACGATCCTGACTTATTCCCTTACGCTTTTACTCAGACTTCGAAGCTCTAATTATCTGATTCAGCTCCACAACATCTACATAACTCAGAATCATTCCTACAAGGTATAACCTATGCAATAAGTGCAAAATACTACCAATTAAAGCTCAACACAAGTAAAGTGCAGTGAATTAGAGTGCAATAAGCGACTAAAACACGAGATTATAGCCTACCATCAACACCCCACACTTAAACCACTGCTCATCCTCGAGCAATCAAACTACACTTCATATAGACACGACCTTTTTAAACAGCTCTCCTAACTCATCACACCAAGAATAATTAAAACAGATTAAGCACTCTAACGTAACATCCTTGCCTCAAGATTTGACTCAAAAACACCACACAATTTTCAAAACCCGCTCACTTACTCTAATATAGAGGTCAACGACATTACCTTTCCTTCGTGAATCAAGTTCCCTCACACAACAATAGAGTGTAATTCCACACACAATAAAATTTACGAACAATTAGGAACTCAATATAGAAAGAATTCACTCACTCTTAGAAACAACATTTATGTGCCACAAAAGACGTACCCTAAGCTTCCCCGTAGTGTACTACTCTAATAATTGAGCTCATTCAGTCAAGGATAAAGTAGGACTTTATTTGGTTGTAATGTAGGCTGTGGGACCAGTAGGATACATTTAGATATAAGAGTGACTACACCTCCCTAAACACTTTAATACATAATTACTCGTTCAAAACCCCACACTTATATCAAACCATAATTCTACCTTCACATCAATGTACATCAACTCCTACATCTTTAAGCGCACACACATCAAGAGTTACCACTATCAAAAAATATTTTTTCACAACAATATAACTTTTTTCCTTTTTCTTTTCTTATTCAATTCAAGTGGCTCTTGCTTTTTTAAATAAATGAACCTTTCTCCTATTTCAATAGTTCCACTCAAAAGACAAACCAACACCCCACACTTTACTTTTTAAAATTTCATAACAAATTCAAGTACTCATGAGAGATAAAAGGTTCAAATAGATGGTCAATCCAAACAAATAGGTAAGGCTTGTAATGTGGTTGCCAAAGAAACATGATTACATGCTCAAAGGGGTTAACTAAGATACATAAAAATTAGGTGGGTAAAACATATATTTGGCTCAACAATGAAATGCTTATATCACTTCCAAGACTGAATAAAACTACTATTTCGCTTTGCAAACACACAGGGTAGTTTTAGACATCAACTGCAATGCACAGAATACCCAAAACCTCACACACACATGGCATGTAACTCACTTAGGATCGGACTCATCAAGACACTCTAGTCAAAGCAGTTAAGCAAAGTTAAGATCATACAATTTAGGGCACTTACCAAATGTGAGTTAGCGTCGATCGGGTCCGCGACCGGAACGACACTAGGATCGACAGATGGTACCTCGTTATTGGGTACCATATTGTTGTTCTCGCCGTGGTGACCGGACTCAGCATCCACATTTACAGGTGCAGATTGGGAGTTCGACATTTTGAATTTTGACCTGAAATTAAAGACACTTCAAAGAACAAGTGTAAAATAGGGTGCATTATAGAAATTTGTATCAAATTGCCACTATTATCCTTAGCCCCACGGTGGGCGCCAAATTGTTTACCCTAAAAAACGGATAACAATTAAATTTGTAAGTGATTTTAAGGATGCATGGATTAATTCAATACAAATGATAAATTGCGTTAGATTAAACAAATAAAGATGTAGTAAATTCAAACCACGTGAGGAGTATAATTCTAGTCTTGATGAAATATTCACCCTCGATCCGGACTCACAATGGCCAACACTGATGAATGAGAATAATAGCTTTTAATAATAGTAAAAATAATAGTATATTACTTTGGGATGCGTGTTACAATGTGTTCAATGAATAATCAGACCCCCTTTATATAGTAAGGGAATCCTACTCTAGGTACAATTCCATAAAAAGTAAAAATCTTCCGTTTAACTAATTACTGGATTCCCGTCGATACGTGCCGAGATCTATGCCGTGATTCCCGGTTGGTCACGGATATTACGATCCTCCGTTAATCATATTCTTTAGGGATTTGGATCGATCCCGGGGTCATGGCCTCGATATACTCGAGGGCGGGCGTCGTGCCTTTGGTGCCTGACTCGACGAGTCCCTTACCTTGATCCTAGTTCCTTGTCGTCGCTTTCCTTACTCGATTTATTTTATCGGGAACCACGCTGGCTTATGGGTCCGGTTTTACCCGTATACATTGATAATGACGAATTATGATATTTATATATAATTTCTACCCTTTTTTATTGATATAGAACTTATGACATGAATTGAAATGAAATACATTATAATTTTTTACTTAAAGAAGAGGAATTTGGCTAAAAGCCATAAACAGCATAATGAAATGCTATTGTGTAATTGTTGTGCGTTGCCTAACCAACCGGGTAGATCGATCTTTTTGGATCCTTGATATATACAAAAATGGAATTCGGCTAAAGCCATAAACAGCATAATGAAATGCTATTGGACAAGAGGGGTTGCTCTGATGGTAAGCAACCTCCACTTCTAACCAAGAGGTTGTGAGTTCGAGTCACCCCAAGAGCAAGGTGGGGAGTTCTTGGAGGAAAGGATACCGAGGGTCTATTGGAAACAGCCTCTCTACCTTATGGTAGGGGTAAGGTCTGTGTAGACACTACCCTCCCCAAACACCACTAGTGGGATTATACTGGATTGTTGTTGTTGTTGTTGGAATTCGGTTAAAGGACATATCTTTTTGAATGAAAATATGAAACTCGTCTTGTTTCACCGGGGGTGGTTGATCGGTCTTTCTTGGATCCTTGATGTATTACATATAACCTAACTGGTAGGGAGAGCACGATAGTGATCATGGATGACCTTCCTAAGCATATGTCATCTATTGTAATGAGTCTTTTGAGATACATATAATTATGAACATAAATAATGTTGGTTATACTTTAATGATTCTTATGATGCTTTGAAAGATTTTTTCTTACATTATATGCTTTGATATATTGAAATGCTTTCTTGAAATCTTTTTTTTTTCAGACACTTGATATTTTTATATGTATAACTCTTGCCACATCATGAGGTGGCTTGGCTATGATGCATATTGTGTTCTCCAATACAAATGCATTATTTTCTATGTTTTCAAATTTCAGGTGCTGGCCAGGAGTGACATGGTCCACGTACGAGCTAGGATCCTGCACCTTTTATACTTTTGGTAACCTCACCTTAGGATCCTAGGATTACATTGATATACTTCTATTCTTTTCTATAGTGCAGGCTAGTCCCATAACTTTATAATCCATCTGTAGTTTCATAGAGGTTCTATAGATGAACTATGTAGTACTTTGGACTTATGGTAACTCGCATGGAATGTCGAATGAATTGTTTATATTTTTTATTAAACCATTAAAATCCTTAAAATCATTTTGTATACAGTCAAAATCGGGCTTGCCCGATATTGTATGGTTAATCGAGACCGAGAAGGATAGAGATCTAGCGAGATCGAAGGAAGCCTGCTAAGTCGAATAACAGAAAGCCGAGAAATCCGTGACCGAGCGAAGATTGTGGCGGAGATCTCGGCATGTATCAAGTCAAGACCAGTTGATTAGCCAATTAGGAGATTTTCTTCTGTATTTAAAATTGTACCATATGTAAAACTCCTCTACTATATAAAAGAGGTTTCACTCATTTTGTAAGGGGGACATTCACGCATAACAAATCAATGTATTACGTTTTCTCTCTTAAGCTCTCTTAATCAGTTGTTTAGTTCTTGCTTTTCAATAATATACTCAGTTGGTTCGAGGGTGACCTAACTCGAGGGTCAAAGTTGTGCATTACATTGGTTTGCTTTATTTTACAGTTAATTTCTTACTTCAATTCTCATATTTCTCAGTTTGTGCCAAAAGAAATCACATATCCTTAAAACCACTTACAAATTTAATTGTTATCCGATTTTAAGGGTAAACAGTTTGGCACCCACTATAGGGATAAGGATAATAGTGATTGTCTGGTGCTAATTTTCATAACACACACTACTTTACACTTGTTCTTGTAAGCATTTTTGATTCCAGGATCAGCATGTCAAACTTTCGAGCAGTACTCACACACATCGACAATGGCCTTGGTTTTCATGGCGAAAACGACAACGTAGCCGCCCCAGGAAACGAAGTGCCTCCAGTTGACCTCGAGGGAGTACCAGTTGCAGACCCCATCGACGTAAGTTCCCATGTTGCCCTGAATGCAAATCTGGGCGTCGACCCCAAAAATAGCATCCGCAGAGACGTTTGATCAGCCGGTCAGAACGCACAGGGCGGCGAAGAAGGCGGAATCAGCCTTTGAATAATATTTGAAATGCTGCATGCTCAATAAGCTGCAATAGCACAACTTAAAAATCAGAACCACGCACCGAGTAGGGTCGAACCCGAGCCATCACATAAAGTTGTTCACAGGGCCAAACCAGTGTCGGGGAGGTAAAATATGAATGAGTCAGGGACCGACCCCGCTATCGTGAAAATATTCGAGGAGCTGCCAAAGCGAATTGAATTGGGGGAGAAGAAGATTGAAGCGAATGATAGAAAAATGGAAACATATAACTCCCGAGTTGATCAAATTCCGGGGGCACCACCGATTTTAAAGGGTTTGGATTCAAAGAAGTTTGTGCAAAATCCTTTTTCCCCAAGCGCGGCTCCTAAGCCCATTCTGAAGAAATTCCGCATGACAGAAATTCCCAAGTATAATGGAACTACCGACCCCAACGAGCATGTCACTTCTTACACATGCGCAATAAAGGGGAACGAACTAGAGGATGATGTGATTGAGTCCGTACTGCTGAAGAAATTTGGAGAAACTTTATCAAAGGGGGCGATGAGATGGTACCATAATTTGCCACATAAATCCATTCATTCTTTTTCCATGCTCGCAGATTCCTTCGTTAAAGCACACGCCAAAGCGATAAAAGGTCGAGACTAGAAAGTCGGACCTCTTCAAAGTAAAACAGAAAGACAACGAGATGCTCAGAGAGTTTGTATCTCGATTCCAAATGGAGAGTATGGATCTGTCCCCGGTCGCCGGTGATTGGGCCATTCAGGCTTTCACTCAAGGCCTAAACATATGAAGTTCGGTAGCCTCACAACAGTTAAAGCAAAACTTGATCGAATATCCAGCTGTAACCTGGGCCGATGTGCATAATCGGTACCAGTCAAATATTAGAGTCGAGGATGACCATTTGGGGGCTCCATCCCGGTCCGTTTATCCAAATAGGACCATCGACAGAGTTAAAAGGGATATTGATCGAGAACCACGGTCAAACAGAGATCGATATCAGCCATATGGTTGAGATCGGAGAAACAACGGGCCTGGATGCAACCCCGTTCGAATTGATAGAAGAAATGATCGAGGACAGAGCTCTCGAGGGCTCATGAGTAAGAGAGGTTTCGACAGAAAGGTCGAACCCAGCTATTGTATCGGCCATTGGGCGCATCAATGACACCAGGTGACCCTGACCTCTATAGACCGATCCGGCCCAGAGAAATCCTAATCAAATGTGAAAATATCATAGCACCCATGGTCATAGAATAGAAGATCGCAGACAGCTGAGAGAGGAGGTAGCCCGTTTGTTCAACGAAGGGCATCTTCGAGAATTCTTAAGCGATCGGGTTAAAAATCACTTCAAGAACAGAGATTCAAACATACAAAATGAGCAAGAAGAGCCGCAGCACGTGATCCACATGATTGTTGGAGGGGTCGATATTCCTCAGGGGCCCGTATTAAAATGCACCAAGGTGTCGATCACGAGGGAAAAGCGGACTCGAGACTACGTACCTGAAGGGACATTGTCTTTCAATGACGAGGATGCATAGGGGATCTTACAACTCCACAACGACACACTGGTAATATATGTCCTTATGAATAAAATTCAAGTTAAACGTGTTTTGTTTGATCCAGGTAGCTCGGCCAACATTATTCGATTGAGGGTCATAGAACTGCTCAGTTTACAAGATCAAATTGTGCCCGCAGCCTGAGTACTTAACGGCTTCAACATGGTAAGAGAAACCACTTAAGGTGAAATTACTTTGCCAGTGAACGTGGCTGGGACCATCCAAGAAACAAAGTTCCATGTGATCGAGGGTGACATGAGGTACAACGCCCTTCTCAGAAGGCCGTGGATCCATAACATGAGGGCAGTACCATTGACCCTTCACCAAGTTTTGAAGTTCCCGACATCGAAGGAAGTCAAAACAGTGTACGGGGAGCAACCCGCCGCCAAGGAGATGTTTGCAGTCGATGAAGTGATACCGGTATCGGCACTCTCATCAACGAAGGGATCGAATTTGAAGGGAAAGCAGAAGGCCAAATAGCAACCACAGACACGGGCCTCGACCCAATTGTAGGAGCACGGGATCGACTACTGGATCCCTCAATCCTTCATAATTCTCGATGACTCCGACGCCACCAAGTCAATGGTCGAAGAGCTAGAACAAGTCACACTGGCCAAGAATCAGCCCGAACAAAAGGTATACCTGGGCACGGGGCTAACCCCCGAGCTCAGGAAAAAACTTATTCATTTCCTTTAAGCTAACACGGATTGCTTTGCTTGGTCCCACATCGATATGATAGGGATCCCACCAGAAATTACCACTCATAAACTGATCTTGGTCCCTAAATTCCGCCCGGTGAAGAAAAAAAGAAGGTCCCAGTCCGAGGTCAAACATGCCTTCATCAAGGATGAGGTAACCAAAACTTCTCAAAATAGGATCTATTCGGGAAGTAAATTACCCCGAATGGTTAGCAAACGTAGTGGTAGTCCCTAAAAAGAGAAACAAACTTAGAATGTGTGTAGATTATAAAACTTGAATAAAGCATGCCCCAAGGATTCTTTTCCTTTGCTTAATATCGATCGTATGATCGATGCCACGACCGGCCACGAGACTCTCAGTTTTCTTGATGCCTACTCCGGGTACAACCAGATACAGATGAACCTGGAGGATCAGGAAAAGACCTCGTTTATCACTAAGTACGGTACCTAATGTTATAATGTAATGTCATTTAGTTTAAAAAATGCTGGTGCAACTTATCAACGCCTAGTAAATCGATTGTTCGAAGAACAAATAGGAAAATCAATCGAAGTTTATATTGATGACATGTTAGTTAAGTCCCTACGAGCAGAGGACCATTTAAAGCATTTGCAGGAGACTTTTAATATACTGAGGAAGTACAATATGAAGCTCAACCCCGAAAAGTGTGCATTCGGGGTTGGCTCGAGCAAGTTTCTTGGTTTCGTGATGTCCAATCGGGGAATCGAGATCAACCCCGATAAAATCAAAGCTATAGAGGATATCACGGTAGTGGATAATGTAAAGGCCATGCAGAGGCTGACGGGGCAGATAGCCGCCCTAGGACGATTCATTTCAAGATCCTCAGATAGGAGCCACCGATTCTTCTCGCTGCTTAAGAAGAAAAGCAATTTAGCATGGACTCCGGAATACCAGCAGGCCTTGGAGGAACTAAAGCAGTATTTATCGAGCCCACCGATGCTTCACACCCCGAAAGTGGACGAACATCATTTCCTGTACTTGGCAGTCTCGGAGATAGCGGTAAGTGGAGTCCTGGTCCGAGAAGAACAAGGTACACAATTCCCTGTCTATTATGTTAGTCAGACCTTAGGTGAGGCCAAAACTAGATATCCACTCTTAGAAAAATTAGCGCTTGCTTTAATAAGCGCCTCTAGAAAACTAAAACCATATTTCCAATGTCATCCAATATGTGTTGTAACAACTTATCCACTTCGAAATATATTTCACAAACCCGAGCTTTCGGGTCGATTGGCCAAATGGGCCATAGAAATCAGTGGGTACGATATTGAGTATCAACCCCGAACCGCCATTAAGCCTCAAATCTTGGCGGACTTCGTGGCTGACTTTACGCTGGCCCTCGTACCCGATGTTGAAAAAGAACTACTGATAAAATCGGGTACATCTTCGAGAGTCTGGACTCTCTTTACGGACAGTGCTTTGAACGCGAAGGGGTCCGGACTAGGCATCGTACTAAAATCACCCACAGGCAGTGTAGTTAGACTGTCTATCAGAACTACAACATTGACTAACAATGAGAGAGAGTATAAGGCCATGATTGCAGGTCTCAAACTAGCTAGAAGCTTGGGAGAGGAGGTCATAGAGGCTAAGTATGATTCCCTCCTCGTGGTAAACCAGGTTAACGGGACTTTTGATGTCCGAGAAGACCGAATGCAGAGGTACTTGGATAAACTACAGGTGACTCTACATCGATTTAAGGAATGGACCTTGCAACATGTACCTCGAGAACAAAATAGCAAGGCCGACGCTCTTGCCGACTTAGGTTCATCGGTCAAAGACGACGAACTCAACTCGGAGACTGTCGTACAACTCATGAGATCGGTAATCGAAGAAGGTCACGCCGAGACAAACTCCACAAATTTAACCTGGGATTGGAGAAACAAATACATAGAGTACTTAAAGAATGGGAGACTTCCATCAGATCCAAAGGAGTCGAGAGCTCTGCACACAAAGGCATCACAATTCACTTTGTCCGAAGACGGAACGCTATTTAGAAGGACGTTCGATGGACCGTTGGCAATATGTTTGGTACCAGGAGATACCGACTACATCCTACGGGAAATTCACGAGGGCACTTGTGGAAATCATTCTGGTGCTGATTCGCTGGTCCACAAAGTGATCAGAGCAGGGTACTATTGGACCGATATGGGGAAGGATGCAAGGGTGTTCGTTCGAAAATGCGACAAATGCCAAAGGTATGCGCCCATGATTCATCAATCCGGGGAACTACTCCACTCAGTCCTATCCCCATGACCCTTCATGAAATGGGGAATAGACATCGTTGGCCCTCTCCCGTCGGCCCTTCATGAAATGGGGAATGGACATCGTTGGCCCTCTCTCGTCGACCCCGGGTAAGGTTCAATTTATTTTGTTTATGACTAATTATTTCACTAAATGGGTTGAAGCACAGGCTTTCGAGAAAGTCAGAGAAAATTAAGTCATAGACTTCATTTGGGACCACATCATATGTCGATTCAGGATGCCCTCCGAGATTGTATGTGATAATGGAAAACAATTCATCGGCAGCAAAGTAACTAAATTTCTCGAGGATCACAAGATCAAAAGGATCCTATCAACACCTTATCATCCCAGCGAGAACGAACAAGCCCAATCGACCAACAAAACCATCATCCAAAATCTTAAGAAGAGATTGACCGACGCCAAAGGAAAATGGAGAGAAATACTACCCGAAGTTCTATGGGCATACCGCACAACATTGAAATCCAGTACCGGAGCAACACTGTTCTCGTTAGTTTATGGCTCCGAAGCTCTGATCCCGGTCGAGGTCGGAGAACCTAGCATCAGGTTTCGATATGCAACAGAGGAGTTGAATAACGAGGCCATGAATACGAGCCTAGAATTGTTGGACGAAAGACGCAAAGTCGCTCTCGTCCGATTGGTCGCCCAAAAATAGCGGATCGAAAGATACTACAATCGAAGAGCCAATCTTCGACAATTTAACGTCGGGGACTTTTTGCTAAGAAAATTCACCCTCAACACACAAAATCCGAATGAAGAGAAACTAGGTCCGAACTGGGAAGGACCGTACCACGTTCTCGAAATCATCGAAAAAGGATCCTACAAGCTCGACCCGATGAATGGCGAACAACTGCCGAGCAATTGGAACGTATGGCACCTAAAACGATTCTACTGCTAAGGTACGACCCCTCCTATTTTTATTTATATTTTAAACTAACCGTTGCAGGTGTTCGACCAGAAAAAATCATCGATTCTTCGACACGAAGCCTTTAGGTCTGAAAGCACGCGTTGCACTCTTTTTTCCTTAGAACGGTTTTGTCCAAAATGGGTTTTCCGGCGAGGTTTTTAATGAGGCAACCGTTGATCGTGCTAACTTAGAATAATTTTACAGTATCCGAGGTTTCTTTACAATCAACCTTGAATACTGGGGGGCATTGCCCTCGAATGTCAACTTTGATGCGAGGAAGTTACTTCATGGAAGCAGGGTCTCGATAGGAAAAAATTGTAAGGGCCAAATGGTCAAACGAACCGTGCCCACGTAGTTCGCTCGAGCCCTGGCACAGAACATGTATGCATGTATAATCATTTATAAAGAGAAGTATTTTTCTTTACCGATATCTCATGCCTTAGAAAAGTTTTTCTACTTTATAATTTCATACTCTCGATCCATTATGTAAACAGGCTTAAGGGCTGAGCATAACCAGAGTTCAGATAATTACCCCCACGCTCAGGGTCTGCCATCCGAAAAATAAACGATATCGAATTATTAAAACTCCGAGATCATAAGACCTTTTAGGCAACCCTTGATTTTTATAGGTCACGGCTACCCTACTCGGGGACTGACACTTTGGGCAAGCTCGAAGTAAAACGGGAAAATAAGTCCAAGGGGCAAATACCAAACTAAAGAGTCTACGGTCGAATTAACATGGGTCGGAGACGTCCGAATTTTGTAACAAAACATGCCTTCGAATTCTTTCATAAACCGGTTAAAAAGGCTACCCCCGACAAAATCATAGAAGGCTTCGATAATATCAAGCCTCAAAAACTCTAATGAGTACAAAATTGTTCGAACTCGCGAACAATTCCTTATTTAATGCTAAGGCATTACAAGTTTTGCAAATACAAATGATAAAAAACTTTTTCAAGCCGAAAAGGGGAGAAAGCCATAAACAATCTTTTTACAAAAGCCTAAGTGCTATTTTTGTTCTTTGAGTTTGAGAGACCATCCTCGCTCAAATAAAAGAATCAGATAGATTCATATCTGAAAGAGGTTGACAATAAGTTCTTTCAAAATTGACTATTTGCCTCTCTGTTAGAGGTGTTCCATAAATGTCTGTCTTACATCTCATTCAAATCTAATTCGAGTAGACGATACTAAATCAATAAGGTATCGATTAGTACCTTACTTCGAGTTCGAGCAAGAACTCACTCGATCGTAAAGCCTAAGGGCTATACTAGTTTGATTTCAATCAAATTGTCTAAACCTCAGACCTTAGAATACAACTTCATAATTTTATAAGGCAGAAAGGAAGAAAGTTTATATATATATATATATATATATATATATATATATATATATATATATATATATATATATATATGTCAAAAATCATTTACAAGGGCAGCATGGCCCGATCAAATTTCTCTAAAAAAGACCAAAACGATTTAAAAGAAACACAAAAAATACTAATCCTAAAGGACTTAGTCTTCTTCGGGATCAACATCTTTGCGCTCGAGGCCTTCTTCACTTTCAGATCCGTTCATACTCCGAGAATCATCATCATCAAGAAATTCCAACACTCTGGCTTCAGCTTTAAGCTCCTTAGCATTCTTGATATCAGTTGTAAGATAGAAGCCACGAGCATGGATCTCCTCGAGAGTATTCCTTCGAGATTGGCATTTAGCATGCTCGACAACCCAGTTTGCTTGAGCCTTAGCAGCTTCAGCAACCTCCTTTTCTCGAACCTAAGCAACTTCAGCGTCGAACCGGTAGACGGCCACCATTGCATCACCATTAGCCTTGGGCATTTCGACCTCCGATTTGGCCGCTGCAAGTTCTGTCGCCAGCCTCTCTCGATCGGAAGTTGCTGCACCCAATCGAGACTGGAACTCCTTAATTTTCTTGGCTTACACCAAGGCCTTTTCTTTCAAGCTTTGGAGTTGGGTCTCAGCCGAGGCCTGTTGAGCTTGGGTAACCTCCTTTTCTGAGGCAAGGCGATCCATGTTCTTCTTCCATGCCTCGGGCTCCACTTTCACTACGTCCACTTCCTCACGAAGCTGCCCGATTACATTGAAATTTCGCTGGACCTGTGGGACCAAACTGTTAGCCATCACGCCAGAGTAAGTGTCATTAACTTCAAAGATTCTTTTTACCTGCTCGGCCAGATCAGCTTGTTCTTTCTAAGATGCTTCTAGCTCAGCCCGAAGTCTTTTTGCTTGCCATTTTCTCTGCTCACTGAGAAGCTTGAAGGCATCTCTCTCGTCAGTAAGCCCTCGGATTTCGGCTTCCTACCGGCTCGGCTCCCCTCGGGATCGGAAGAAAGCCTCGTGATGAAGCACAATAGCCTACAAAAATAGACAAAAGGAATTATACAAGGGGAGAAAAGTACAAGTATGAAAATTGACAAAGAAAATATGAACTTACCCGGTTCAGGGCCTGTTGGGCTTTGTTCAAAAGGCAAGGGGCTCCCACCTCGTCCATCTGGGCTTGGTGTTTTTCTGTGACCAAACATCGGAGGTAGCTAGCCACCCCTACGGGGCAGCAAGAACCCGGTCATCCTCCGGGACCTTGATAAGGATTGTTTTCTTACGCCCGGGATTGGCACTAGAGGTCGGAAACTGATTGGTCAGTTTAAAACTCAAGGAAGCCTCACCCGAGCTCTTCTTCAGAGCCTCCAAGTAACTCAGACCGGTGACATCTTCTACCCCAACAAAATAACCACAGAAATGATCTTCCTCTCTGTGGGCTCCCTCCCCGTGACAAGTCTTCATGTCCTGAGCATCGCGTATCATCGACTCGGAAAATGAAGGAAATGAGGGGGGAATCCCCGATCTCCATTTCCCCAAATGGGTCTTTTGGGGCGCCGCCTCCGTCTTGGGGAGCCTCAAGTCCGGTTTTTGCACTGGCATCCACTGCCTCTTCAACGGTCTCTTCGCCCCGAGATAAAGTATCTTCGTTTCCACTTGGCTCGGGGACTTGGGCCGAAGTCTCCTCCTCGGCCTCATCAAGCCTAGACGGAGTAGTATCAACTCACACCGACTCCGAAGTTCTCCAAATCTTGGTGCTAGCTCGCGCACGGACCACCAACCCGGAATTATCTTCTTTCTCCTCTTTTTTTTCTTCTTCTTCTTCTTCTTCTTCTTATTCTTCTTCTTATTCTTCTTCTTCTTTTTTTTCTTCTTCTTCTTCTTCTTCTTCTTCTTCTTCTTTTTCTTCTTCTTCTTCCCTCAGTCTTTGGACTGACTACATAGTCAGCAGGATTTAGTTCCCCTTGGGTTTACGGACTGTTGGGTTTTTTTACCCTCGGAGTTCGAGGCCCTTTTCCTCTTATTCTCCTTCGCCGGTTTTGAGATAGGTGGTGAAACTTATACATCACAGGACGGGGGTCTCATAGTCACATCCTTTCCGAGACCTACAAAAGGAGAAAGTAAGTAAACTCATGTTTGAAAAGATGCTTGAACGATAGGCAAATCGGTAAGTCAGGAAGAAGGCTTACCATGAGTACGAGCCTCCCACCGGCCCATTGACAAATCGCGCCATGCATGCTCGGTGTATGTTGACGTCAAAACCAGGCTCCTAACCCAGTTCTCGAGGTGGGGAACTGCACTTGGCATCCAAGCAACGACTGCATCGAGAAAAACACTAATAAGAAAGGATGAAGAAGTAAAAACAACGAACAAAAATTAAAGACGGAATCATACTTAAATTTGATATTCCATTTCTCAAGATATGACATGCTCTCAGCCGGGACTAGGTCCGTGGTCTTCACCCAAAAATCGGCCCATCCAGCCCCGATCTTTGTCTTCATCTATACTCAATATGAGCTCCTTGGTGGCCCGGCGTAGAAGCTTTATCAGCCCACCTCAATAGAGTCGAGGGCTATATAATCTTATGAGGTGGTTAAGGGTGAAGGGAAGCCCGTCGATTTTGCTCATGAAGAAACTGAGTAGTATTATGATCCTCCAGAAAGAAGGGTAAATTTGGCCAAGGGTCAATTGGTATTTCTTGCAGAAGTCTACGATGACCGGATCGAGGGGACCCAGCATGAAAGGATAAGTGTAAACACTCAGGAACCCTTCCACGTGGGTGGTGATCGCTTCTTCTTGTGCCGGTATCACAACCTCTTTGTTTCCCCAGTTGCAATCTTTCTTCACCTTGTCAAGGAGGCTTTTGGATATCGAGCATATATATCTTCATACCGGCTCGCATTGACCAGGAACCGATGAGGGTTTCTCGACCTTAAAATCGGAATCAATGGCACACCCCTCGGGAATATGTTCTTCAAGGCGTGGCTCCACAACTGGTTTCTCGCCGTCCAGTCGAGATGATGAAGCGGCCTCTTTCTACGAAACAGTTTTAGATGTTTTGGCCATTTAATTTTTGTGGGCAAAGAAGAATGAAGATTGAAGTATTTTGTGTTTTAGGAAGAACAAGCAAAGAAACTCAAAAACCTGAAGATAGGATGCTTTGGATAAGGCAAAGAACTATGGAGATTGGAATGAAAAAGATTTGAAAGTAAAGTTTGAAATAATGAAGAAGGGGGCTATTTATCGGTCTCACAACCACGGTTCAAAACTGGTAATGGCCGACCGTTGACTGACGCACATTAAATAACTGGGAAACTGTACCGACGAGATGTTTTGGTCACTCCTGCTGCTTATGTCATGACGATTACGTCATGATGTATCAAGGTGAAGAACGAAGGCTCAAATCGTTTCTTGTCATTACTCTCCAAAAAATAAGGGGACTATTTGTATACGGTCAAAATCGAGCTTGCACGATTTTGTATGGTTAATCGAGACCGAGAAGGATAGAGATCTAGCGAGATCGAAGGAAATCTGCTAAGTCGAATAACAGAAAGCTAAGGAATCCATGACCGGGTAAGGATTGTGGTGAAGATCTCGGCATGTATCAAGTCAAAACTGGTTGATTAGTCAATTAGGAGATTTCCTTCTGTATTTAGAATTATGCCATATGTAGAACTCCTCTACTATATAAAGAGGGTTCCAATCATTTTGTAAGGGGAACATTCACGCATAAAAAAATAATATATTACGTTTTCTCTCTTAAGGTCTCTTATTCAGTTGTTCAGTTCTTACTTTTCAATAATATACTAAGTTGGTTCGAGGGCGACCTAGCTCGAGGGTCAAAGTTGTGCGTTACAATGGTTTGCTTCATTTTATAGTTAATTTCTAAATTCAATTCTCATTTTTCTGAGTTTGTGCCAAGTGAAATCACATATCCTTAAAACCACTTACAAATTTAATTGTTATCCGATTTTAAGGGTAAACACATTTATTTCTAAATCTAAGATAGTTCTCTACTTTGCATATCTGTCCTGACATCGTTCTTGTTTTAATAAATTAATTATGACTTGTTTCTTATAGGTATGAATCGAGTAGAAAATATGTTATAGAGGTTCTCTTGGTGCTAGTTGGAAGGTAATGGTTGTTAGTCAGGTCTCATCCTATTTTAGAGCTTGACAAATTTGGCATTAGAGCCAAGTTTATTGAGGACTAAGATGTTTATGGAGCTGTATCTTGTAGACTATCACTCATTCATGTGTTTCCGATTAGGGATGAAATGGGGCGGGACGAGGCGGTTGAGGTGCGGGTTCAACCTCAACCCGCCCTACCCCGCCCCACATAACATTTTCACACTTCTATTCACCCCGCATAAACCCACCCTACCCCACCCCACCCCACATAGCAAAAGTTTTCTTTTTTTCTTTGTAACCATATCATGACTGGTTAGTAAATTCTTTTGGTTTCCGATTTTTGTTCTATTTATCATGAAAACTAAAACATAATTTCTCTAGTATCTTTTTTTTCTCAAACCAGTATTGACGAGTTTAAAAGGTCTAAATAGAAAGGGACTAAACATAAGTTAACATATAATGGACAAGACTAAATATAAATTTTCATAAGTGCATGTAATATCAATCTTACCGCATGATCTACCAAACTGGTCATTTAATGATCTTAAATGTGTCGATGAGAGAGTATAAATATTTAACTGTTTAAATAATAAACATGACTTTGATTTATCAAACTAACTTTCTAACCGAATAATTTAAAATTTTATTTTACCATTAATAATATATTATCTCAATAAATAAAAGAACTTAAAATTTATGTTCCATCAAAGATTGTAAGAACATCGACTTTCTGCCTTTTACTTCTAATGCACCGTATAGAGTTTAATGAAAAGACTAAAAAGGAAAAAGAGATCAGAAAGAGAATGAAAAGTCCATACAGACCATATCTATAAGATTTGAAGATAATTTAACTGCTTCATATTCGGTTAAAAGAGAGAAATAAAAGAGAAAAAAGTGAGAGAATTAACAAAATTAAAAAAACCCTTCCATTTCATAGAGTATAAGAGCATGGAATAAGTCAGTGAGATTTTATCACATCGTTGGAGATGGCAAACAAGGTTCTGAAACATAGTTAACCTACAATCATTTTAAATTTTTGAAAAATATTATAACGATTAGACCAGTCATTTTGGGATATTTACATTAAGTTTGGTAGTTCGAAGTCGTGAGTAGCTTCATATGGTGTATTATGACTTGCGTGTATCGTCGGTTTTGGTATTTAGGTGGTTCAGGATTGATTTGAAAGAATGATGCTTAACTAGGAAAATTTAAGTTGGAAAAATTGACCAAGTTTGAATTTTTGTG
This sequence comes from Nicotiana tomentosiformis, assembly GCF_000390325.3. NCBI lineage: Eukaryota > Viridiplantae > Streptophyta > Magnoliopsida > Solanales > Solanaceae > Nicotiana > Nicotiana tomentosiformis. Next base: position 59,648,451 of record NC_090815.1, on the reverse strand, counting down.
TATTTGACCTCGGATCAGTGTTTTCATGGTTCCTTTAGGTTCGGATGGTAATTTTGGACTTGGGCGTATCCCCGAATTTGCATTTGGATATCTCTAGAAGGTTTTGGCTCTAATCGGTATTTGAAGGTTTACAAAGTTGATAGAGTTGATCAGAAGTTGACTTCGACGTTATCGGGTTCAGATTGCTATTCCGGGAGTTGGAATAAATTTGTTATGTCATTTGGGACTTGTGTGCAAAATTTGACGTGATTCCGAGTTGTTTAGACATGTTCGACGTAAGTTTGAAATTTGAAAATTTAAAATAGTTCATTAAGCTTGATTTGAGGTGTGATTTCTGGTTTTGATATTATTATGTATGATTTGAGGCATCGAGTATGTCTGTGTTTTTAAAAATTATCGGTATTTTCGGACGGGATCCCGAGGGGCTCGGGTGAGTTTTGGGGTAGTTTCAGATCATTTCGGGTGGGTTTTGTATTGATGGTGTGCTGATGTCAGGTGATGAATCGCAAAGACTCTTTGATGGGATGGGAGCTTTACACTTCTCATTCACGACTGTGTGTCTGCATTCGCGAAGTGTGGAATGATCTACGCTTCGTGTTCGCGAGGTGTGAGACGCGAACGCGAAGGGTATTTCTGTGGCAGCGACTTTTGTGTTTTGCGTTCGCGAAGCTCTTCCTGCGATCGCGATTGGTATCCTGAAGGAGTGTTATGAAGTACTTTATTTCGGACTTTGAGTTTATTTTGTCATATTTTGAGTTTGGGAGCTTGGATTTGGGTGATCTTGGAGGTGATTTTCACGATTTGGATTAGAGCAAGTATTTTTGACTCGGATTTGATTATTTTACATGATTCCATCGTTTATTTTGGAATTTGTTTGATAAATCTAAAAGAGAAATTGGTAATTTTTGTATAAACACTTCTAATGTGAATAATTCAATTTTGAACATCGATTCAGCATCGGATTTGAATGAAATTACTATTCTTAGACTCGTATTGAATGGGTTGTCAGAATTTATGTATTTTTTGGGTTTTGAGGTGCGGGCCCAAGTTGTATCTTTGGTTGACTTTGAGTACTACTTTAAAGATTCGACCTTTATCGTTTGAGTTTGTTTCCTATGGTATTATTTGATATTTTAGTTGCTTTTGGCTAGTTTCGAGCCGTTCGGAGGCCGATTCACGTGGGATGGGGTTTCTAGAGTATTGTTTTTGCTTGTTCGTGGTAAGTAACATATCTAAACTTAGATTCGAGGGTGATTATCCCCGAGAACTATAATATTTGAGATGTGTGGGCGGTGACGCACGTGCTAGGTGACGGCCGTGTGTGCGTGCACCAAGGTATTCATGATTCGGGTAGTTCTTGGGCTAACATATGCCTTGTTTTGCTATCATGTTTCTTTGATATCATATTTACTCCGTTTGTATGACTACATGAGTTATTATTCATGCTTGAAATCAAATCTACGCTATCTGCTTAATTGTTTGAGACATGATATGGTTATTCTTGCCATGATTGAGCTATTTGCTTTTGCCGTAGTCATATTGTTCAGTCATGATAGTTATATCTGTATGTTATATCTCTGTCTCTGTGCACTTTTGATATAATGTCTCACGTATTATTTGTGTCCTTGTATGTGATACGAGTTTGAGATGAATTTGTGGTACATTGTGATATTATGTATTGTATAATTTGATTATGTTTCTATGATATGTTGGCATATGGAAACTTGACCGTATTGATGACTGATATGGGCCATAGAGCCGTGTTGTGAGGTAGATTGGATCGGGTTGCATATCGCAAATAGATTGATATTTGGATCGAGTTGCACGCCACAATGAAGTTATATTTGGATCGGGGTTGCATGTCGCGATGGATTGCTAATTGGATCGGGTTGCTCGCCATAACAGATTGTTATTTGGATCAAGTTGCATGCCGCAATAGGTCATATTGACTATTGATTAGCGCTTGGGGTAGGATCCGCTCCTCCAGAGTCTGATATTATAGTATGCTCATGCACAGAGATATATGTGCTTTGGTGAGGGACACTTGTGCCAGGCACCCGTACAGTGCTGAGTGATTGTGTGTGTGATAGTGAGGGAAATTTGAGCCAGGCACCTTAAGAGTGCTGAGAGTGAGTGTACTTGATGATTTCACTATGATATTGTTGAGTTGACATGTATATTTGACATGTAGGCATAGAGATGTACTTTTCCTCATGGTAGATTGCAAATATTGTGTTATTGACTTGACATGTGTACTTGACATATAGGCATATAGATGTATTTTTCTCATGCTAACTGGTAGATGAAAAGTCTTATCCGTTGTTGAAAGTTTGGAAAAATCACAGTTCTCTGATAAAATCATATTTTTAGTGACTTCGGTGAAAGATTTGGGCTTTAACTGTTACACTTGTAAAGCATTCCCATAATTGTGAACGAGTTAAACATAACATGTTTTGAGTTATTTACTGTTACTATTATCATTATATCCTGTGTTGTTGTTGATCACTGGTGTTAGACACTGACCTTCTTTCGAGCTCATTGCTGCTTTCAACCTGAGGTTATGTTTGTTACTTATTGAGTACATGGGGTCGGTTGTACTCATACTACTCTTCTGCACCTTGTGTGTAGATCTTGGAGTTGATGTTGCTGAGTATGGCGTGAGTTGTTATTAAAGATGTACCTGCTTCCGAACATAGATACCACTTGTCCTTGGTAGTATTAGATTTTTATTCTGCTTATGTATATTTCGAACAAATGTTATATTTATTTTTTGTACCAGCTTTGTAAATCTAAGTCCTAGTGGTTCGTGACTTGTACTACCAATCATTGGGTTATTGTATAGAAATTTAGTTACTTCACCTATTGATTTCGTATAATTCTTATTTGAGTTGTGTTGACTATTATTTGGATTACCTAGCGGGTTGGGTTAGGTGCCATCTCTACTAAGTGGATTTTGGGTCATGACAATTTTGTATCACAGCTCTAGGTTCATAGGTTCTACGATTCATGAGCAAGTCTCTAGTAGAGTCTTGCGGATCGGTATGACGACGTCCATACCTACCTTCGAGAGGCTACAGAGCATGCAGGAAAATTTTCAATCTTTGAATTTCTTCTACTCACTCGTATGTTATGTTGAGCGCTCCGTATCAGATGTGCATCAACCACTTGTGATTCCATGGATGAGGTGCAAGATGTGTTTTTTGTGTTGTGGAGATAGGCCAGTTTGGAGGACTTGAGGCTAGGTTTAGACTGCAGCTTGGGCTTGATAGTTTCAGTTGTGTGAGTATGTGCTTTTGGATTTATATGTCCGATACTTTCCCTAGGAGTGGAATTGATGGCTCAAAGAGTGGTTGGGTAGCAATATGATGAGTATTATGTGACTGGGGGCTATTCTTAGATAGTTTAGATGTGATGATAAGGGTTGCTTGGGCGTAAAGGACTGTGGATGCCTGATTTCTGTCTTATTGTCAGGTATAGTCTCGAGTTATAGGCGTGTTGAGGGGTCTTTCATGTTGTTCATTTGTGGAAAAAAGTCAATTATTATGTCTTGTTGACGAGCTCAGACTCGAGAGGATTTAGCAATTGCATAGTGGTTGTGACCATGAAAGGGCGTAGAGAGATGCCAGATTGAGGCTAAGCAGGTAGGTTATGTCCTGGGGGATGCTTTGAGATTGTGTGACCCTTATGATGTTATGTGGGGAGTTTCCTTCCAATCGGTAGGTTATGTGCTGCAATTTGAGTTTGTATTGCTTGAGAAAGATCGCATAGCTGTCGCGAGGATGATTATGCGCTTTGCAGAATATTTGAGGTAATCTATGGCTGGTGCTACATGAGCGTATAAAGGGTTTAGTTGAATTATAGTGTGGGATTATGGCATTTACGAAGTAAGGGTATTGTGGGTTACCGAATGTTATGTTCTATGGCTTCGAGCCAAGTGGAAGAGTCTGCTATCGACGACTAGATTGCATGGTTATGTGTTATATTAGTTTGGGTTTGAGGCATAGTTGTGGATCGATTATGGATTGAAGAGGTAGGTTTCGAGGATGACTCGATTAAGGAAATTTCTGGATGCATGATGTACTACATTTTATGGATATATGGAAATGTTGGAGTGATTTGGGTTTGTTATTTATGGTGGATGTAGTGCGCAAGGAGAAGGGATTTGTCACGCCCCGACCTCGGGGAGCGCGACCGGCGCTCAACTGAGATAACCCGGTCAAGCAAGCCTACTAGATGCTTTCTACCCGAAGTTGCCCATGAATAAGATGAAGACATATTTCATTAATTAGACCATGAGAAGATTATGCGAGCCACACCAATTCATTACCATTAGTTACATTATTTATAAGTCTCCAAAATGTTACATTACACATTCATAGTTTAGAAGTGGAACATGTGATACAAATACAACATTCTAGCTTGACTTCCCCAACACCAATGTACAACCCACACTATGTCTACAGAGCCTCTAATAGATACAAAAGAGTAATATGATAGTGCTGGCAACAAGGCTCCGACTATACCTCAAAACACTATACATAGAGGACAAAAGATACAAGACCCGAGAAGAAGTAGGGCTCACCAAGTCAGCTGAGGATAGGGTGTACTACTATCAGTGATCAACGCCGCCTGCTGTGGAACCACCTGCATCTATTAAAGATGCAGCACCCCCGGCAAAAGGGACATTAGTACATATGGAATAGTAGTAGTATGTAAGACTAAATACCCTCTCAATAGAACGAGTATCAATACAATGAGAAACAATTATAGGATCAAAATGAAAGCCTCAAATTGTCACGCCCCAAACTCGTGGAGCGTGACCGGCGCTCAACCGAGTAAACCCGACTGAGCAAGTCTGTTAGATTTCATTCTACCCAAATTCATCCCTGAATAAAGAGGAGAGGTACTCCGTTAATCAAATATTGAAGAGATTTTATTAACCGCTTCCATTTCACTCCCATTAACAACATCATTCAATATTTCCAAAATAGTACGAGTTTATAAATTTAATGAAAAATATGTTGTCAAATACCAACAGTTCTAGTCCAATTCCTAACATCAAATACCACCCACAACCTGTCTACGGAGCCTCTAAGTACAACTGAAGAGTAATATGGAAATGCCGGCTATACCTCAACCACAAAGTACATGAGAAACAAAAGATACATGACCCCGAAATGAAGTGAGACTCACAAAATCAGCTGAAAGGAGTGTACTGCTATTGCTGATCAATGCCCCCTATTGTAGAACCACCTGCATCCATTAAAGATGCAGCGCCCCCGGCAAAAGGGACATTAGTACTGTCAAATAGCACTAGTATGTATAGCTAGAAATCCTCTTTCAAAATAGAATGCCCATATGATCTTTACATGGAACACATAATATAATGTAATTGAAACAACCTGTACAAACAAGGACAACGAAAGGGGCACCTATTGTCTGTATTAAGAATGCGTTTCATAGACTGTCCATAGTGTTTATTCATACCATACACCTATACTTCTCATACACAATGAGATTATGTGTTTCATAGACCGTCCACAAGATTTCATAACACAATATACTTATGTGTTTCATAGACCGTCCATAGGATTTCATATCATAATATACCTATGCGTTTCATAGACCGTCCACAGGATTTCATAACACAATATACCTATGCGTTTCATAGACCGTCCACAGGATTTCATAACACAATATACCTATGCATTTCATAGACCGTACACAGGGTTTCATAACACAATATTCCTATGCATTTCATAGACCGTCCACAAGGTTTCATAACACAATATACCTATGCGTTTCATAGACCGTCCACAGGGTTTCATACCACAATATTCCTATGCGTTTCATAGACCGTCCACAGGGTTTCATAACACAATATACCTATGCGTTTCATAGACCGTCTATAGGGTTTCATAACACAATATTCCTATATGTTTCATAGACCGTCCACAGGATTTCATTTTACATTGGAAACAAAAGTACAAATACGTATATATCATAACCTTTCACACCACATAACACTTAATCCGTACTTTCAACCACTTACAACATTATTATTTCATTGGCTCTCTTGGCCATACATATGATTCTTTATTCATGGCGCAATGGCCGTATTTTATATTCCACACTTTCATTTCTTCCCTTTCATTGATCATCATCATAATTATCAACAAGTAGGATATTCCGAAAATGAAAACTTTAAGTTCATTAGTAATGAAGGCTTTAAACACAATAGATTTCTTTCCAATAAATGGAGTAAAATGTTTGGCAATCGAAGCACAAGTTAAAGTCATACACAATTTCCACTCACGAATATGTAAGAATGCAAAACATATAAAAAAGAATACTTACAAAGCATAGCATTAGCTAAAACAGTCACATATGGGCATCACATGAGTTCATAAGCTTTTATCCAATTATATTATCGAAGTCAATTTTGGAATAGTTGAGTCAAATCTCGTTTCATCATCTTTCTCACATTATTTCATTTCTTTGGCACCATTGGCCACAAGTATAACTTTCACTATTGGCAGGTTGGCCACACTTTATATCCCCATTTCACTGATTTCATTTCCAACCATCTTTATAGGTTATCAATAATAAGACATTTCCAATCAAGACTTTAGGCACACATATGAACAATTAAGAGTCTTAAGAATGTTGAGATCTTCTCACATAATTTGGCATACTAGCTTTCATTTGAAATACGATTCAAAGCAACAATATTATAATACGCAACCCATACTTTGAAACTCACGGGAGCATTATGGAGTTCGATTCCAAGAAAGAAAGTTTAGCCAAGATACCTCAATTGAGCTTTTCTTAAATTACTACAACGTTCCGGAAATTCTAGCAATCCCAATCTCTTAGATGAAGAACTTCTGGGTTTTCCTTGTTAATCTTCCATGATTTGAGCAAGACTTGATGAAAAATTAGCCAAGGGTTTCCTCTCTCTCTAAAACACTCCCCCTTCTCTCTAAAACATCAGATTTTTGCTCAAAAATGGCCCAAAGCGTGTATTTAACGAAGTAGGGTCGGGTTTTAAAAACCCAAACATGGAGCTCCGAAATAGGTTCTGTGATCGCATAATCAATATGCGGACCGCATATCGGTCACATAATTGCAGACCAAAATGACCAAAAATTTGTCTGTGTTTGCGGTCACTATGCGGTCTACATAACTGTTCTGTGGTCGCATAATGCACCGCAGAATAGTTATGCGGTCGCATAGTCGACCGCATAATGCTTCCGAACTGACCCTCTCCTGCCTCACTTCTGCGGACATTATGCGGTCCGCAGAGTGATTCTGCGGTCGCATAATGGACCGCAGAAATGCATTTTTCCGCCAAACATTTTCCTTTACTTTCCGTTACATTGTTCAACCCAAAAAGTCCAATTCGGCACCACGAAACATTATTTTCTTTTTTGCAAATTTTACCGGGCTTTACACTTAAGTACCTCGAAATTTTTCGGGGTGTTACACAAATAATACAAATGCATCAAGTTAGGAACAAGATAAGTTTTCAAGTAGATTTCAATGTTTTTGGTAGGGAGATCTTTAGTACCGATATACCACCGTCACTTTATCACGGAGTCCGATCACCGCCCGATTGCCTAGGCCGTCTCATCCAAAGACATCCAATCACAATAACAATCACCACCATGCGCGCGGCATGGCGTCCGATCTCGAGATGATCGGCTAGTCCGTCTCATCACAATGCCATGTGGATATACATCACCTTTCTCTAGCAATCATCTCATCCCAATTAAGGGGAATAATCTCAACACAACAATCTCATCCTGTTCTCAACACATCAATTCGGGGATTTACCCCTCAATTACTCCTATGCCAGCACGTGTAGTTTCAGGATTAGGTTATTTCAACCTACCCTTCCTCGGTGACTAACGATACTTCCAAAATGTTTATAATATAAAGGATGTTCAGCTCAATTCATAATCTTTTACCATCTTTTCATTTTATTGGCACTAGTGGCTATAAGTGTAATATCATTCTTGGCACGTTGGCCGTATTTCATACTTCATGCTCACCCATTTCGCTTTCAAACATCATCATAGGTTATCAACAACTAGGCATCTCTAATCACGACTTTTAGTACACATATGAGCAAATAAGAGTCTTAGGCACATTGAGTTTTCTTCCACAACTTGGCATAATAACTTGCAATTGAAACATGATTAAATTCATATTATTTTGATACACAACCCATACTCTCAACACATTTCCGAAGGATAACATAACATGATAAGAGCGTTCGAAACACATTCTGAACATATACCTTTGGACACAAAATTTATTCGAAATAGTCAAATTTATAGTGAATAACTCGGAACATGAGAAATAAGAACTTGCCCCATCATATTTGAGACTTATAAGAACATTGTGGGATTCAATTCTAAGAGAGAACTTTAGCCAACATACCTCGCTTTGAGCTTTTCTTAAATTACTACAATGTTCCGGAAATCCTAGCAACTTTGATCTATTTAAAGACATGATAAAATTAAACCATAATTAGGAAGATATTTGTAGGTTCAGCTCATTCAAGCATTTTATCAAGCACCAGGTTTGCATTATGATTTCACGGTTCTCCTATGGTGGATTCTTTCATCCCACAACCCAATATTTACCTATTTGAGCTCAACAACCTTCCCACAAACTTTGATGGTATATGCATGCATAAATAACACTCTCATGCCCAAGAATCACAGTCCCCATTACCCATCTTCTATCCCAAATTCGAAATGGAAAGGTAGGGCTAGAACCTTACCTCTTTAGAAGACAAATGGCATGGTTTCCTTGTGAATTCTCTAAGGCTTGGGCAAGGATTGATGAACAAATAGCTTAGGGATTCCTTCTCTCACTCTAAAGCACTTTCCTCTCTCTAAAATAGCAGTTTGAACCTTCTAATATAACCCCCAAAGTCTTTTTATAAAAATGGGATTGGATGAAATTTTCCCAAACTTAAACTTACGAAGTTGGGTCTGCTGTAGCATACCGGACCGCAAAACAATTATGCGGCCCGCAAAAGGGACCGAAATAATTATCCCAAAAACTTGGTAGGTCTAGACAGGTTTGCGGCCATTATGCGGTTGCATAATGTGCCGCAAAATATCCCTCCAATAATCGTCATACTGGTTCTACGATGGATTATGCTGCCCATAAAATGATTATGCGACCGCACACTTGACCGCGAAAAGATCTTCAAAATTGGCTCAAGTTCTGTTGCACTCTACGACCGATCTGTGGTCCGCGAAGAGGTTCTGCGGTCGCATAGTCGACCGTAGAAACTCTATGTTTTGCAAAACTTTTCCTTCAACTCCCTGATGTACTGTCAACCCTAAAAGTCTGTACCGCGGCAAGCTTGTGATACGCGAAGAATTTTTACAATCCTCAACACATTAGCCTACCTCAGCACCACAAAACCCCGGGTTCTAGTAAAATTTGATGGGGCCTTACAGGATTTGCTCGGTCGCTTAAAGATGGGGGTTACTTCTCTGGTGTCTGTGTGATAGTGGTGCATATGTCGTTCAGCTCGCTTCGGCGGTGCATTGGAGATTTTATCAGAGTGGATGAATTTCGATAATATTCTAATGAGTTCAAGATTCATATGTGGTATTTGAGATTTTTTTGGATTTGTAAATGGCTAAGATCTGAAATTTGCATTGGTGGTGTCGGGGCTTGCAGTATTTCTGTATCATTATGGATTCTACATTTTATTATCAGAGAGGTTAAAGAAATAGCTTTAGATTCAGAGAAGGTCACTTCAAAATGGGCATTTTGGTTGCGGTACTATTGGGTGCTTAAGAGGGAATACAGTGGCTTATGGGCTCTAGGACGATGTGGTTTCATGCTAGGGTCTATTGTGATAAGCTTTGGTTAAGTATCATAGTGTACTGGAAAGAAGAAGTATTAACTTGAAGGCCAATCAAGGAGAATTCAAAGAAATGGGTCTGTTTGGTAGTGGTTTGGATCAGTATAGCAATAGAAATGATCGATTCTTTTGGTTCTTTTGTCTGACGAGGCATTATAGGTGTTCTATGGCGGTACTCTTGGGTTTGGTGACCTGTGTGACTTAGTTGAGTTAGAGGAGTTCAGTTCCGATACCTTGGTTTTGTGCTAATGGGTTTCGAAGAGTTCTCGATGATTTCCACTACAGCTAGGGGCGGATGTCTTCGACAGGAATGAGGAGTATATTGGATGTTGTGATTTTCTCTTGGATGGGGGTCAAATGTAAGGATTATGGTTAATAGGGGGTATCTATCCTACCTGTGATTCAAAGTTGATAGCGATAATAGATGTGGTGCAACGTGCGGGATCAACGTTTGCATGTACAAAGTTGCGGTTTAGTTTCGAAGGGAAGGTCATGAGTTCTAGACAGCATGGATGGCTTCAGATATTTATAAGAATTCTAGTGCTATCTAGTATCAATTGAGAAGGGTGCGCATTTTAGAAAGCGCACTATATTTTGACTTGCGGATGTTTGACTGGTATTATTGTAATCACTGGGTTGATCGAGTGCTGATGTCCAGATTTTTCTATCTGGCATGGAAGATTATGGAAGTATTTTTCTTAAGATGATTGTATATGAGGGGATGCATCAGTCATTTGTGGTGGTGGAGTTGGGATCTGATATGCAGATTCTTGTATTTTAGGGATTTAAAGACTAGAAAGGTTCTTAGAGATAGATTGTTCCTTGGTTGCGAACGGTGAAGGTATGTTAAGAGGTTGACGGCTGATTGTATATGTTATGGATTGGTTATTGTGGACTTTTTGGAGGTTATCTACCTATTTTTGGAGGATCGAGATGGATTTGGAGGTCACTGATAGGCCTAATGTGAATATGTATTCTACATCGGGTCGGATTTGTTTACTCAGCACAACTATTGTTGAAGGGTGTGTCATCTGTTAGAGTTGATTGTATTTGTGTCTGATATGTTCCATGTGTTACTCTTCTATGCTATGATGGATTTTGACTTTTGACTATATGCACACATGATGTGGTTCTTTTTGGATCTTGCAGTTGAATTCGAGCGAGAATGTTCTTGGGGTTTTTGAATGGTTGATTACGCCTTGGTTATGGTTCTCCTATTTGTGGAATATTGTGCTATCCATTTATCCATAGTTATGTTCATGCACTTCGCATGTTCATTGTCGATGTCCATATGGTTGTGGATCATGAGCATCATGGCTGGAGGTATTCCATGTGAACCGGTGTTTGGATTGGGTCACGCATCGGTGGAGCTATGTTGGGATATGATCCTTCGTGCTTATTTCGTGTGTTTTGTTTCTACTCTACGAGACGGGTGCATAGAATTGCGCTTTTTGGTAGTATCTGTTGAGCTTGCGGTACATTTCTCTCATTTGGATCATTGGTTACATTTGAGTTGTTGCTTGTTGGGTGCATGGATCTCATGGTATGTAGCACTTTATGGTATTGGTGTGGCATGTCGGTCGAGCATCTTGTACTAGATGAAGTGAGGTTATTGAACCTAGGACAGGCACTATTGGAATGGACTAAGGTATGTTAGGAGATGAGATGAGGTCTCTAGTAAGCTTAGAATTTTGGCTATGGTTCTTGGTGGGTGAGAAAGCTCCACCACTTGTCGATCTGATGGGTGGTTATGAGATTCTGCGTGTTTCTTTCACCGGTGACAGTGCATGAAGGCTTAGAATAAGGTTTTATTCGAAATGAGTGCAACACATGGCAAGTCGTTTTGAGTATTTTAGCCTCGTTCCCCTATTTATTGCCTCCTCTATTTTCAATTGTGGTTATGTGACTTTCCGGGGTGGTTTGTTTGGTTTCGGGTGAGTTTCAGAGTGAATTGGGACACTTAATCCCAAAGTTAAAAGGTTAAGTTGAAAGATTTGACTGGAGTTTGACTTATGTGTAGATGACTCTGGAATGGAGATTTGATGGTTCCAATAGCTTTGTATGGTTTTTTTGGACTTAGGCATATGTCCGGATATTGATTTGAAGGTCTGTAAGTTGGTTTGACGCTTTTGGCGAAAGTTAGAAGATTGAAGGTTTTGAAGCTTGATAGATTTGACCGAGGGTTGACTTTATTGATATTGGGTTTGTATTGTAGACCTGGGAGTTGGTATAGGTCTATTGTGTCATTTGGGACTTGCATGCAGAATTTGAGCTCATTCAGAGTTGGGTTGATTTGATTTGACATTAGTTCTAAAAGTTGAATGTTCATTGATTTAGTAGGCTTGAATTGGGGTGCGATTAATAGATTTGATGTTGTTTGATGTGGTTTGAGTCCTCGAGTAGGTTCATGTTTTGTTTTGGGACATGATGGTATATTTGGATAGGGTCCCAGGGGCCACGGGTGTGATTCAGATTAAATACTGATCCATTTTGGACTTAGGAAGACTGCTGACGAGAGCTGAGTTCTGGTGTCATCGCACCTGGGGTGGGCTTGTCCGTAGGTGCAGAGCCACTGATGCGGCTGGAGATCGTAGAAGCGAAGAGAGGCTTGCTAGGGGAAAGTCGCAGGTATGCACTCGCATATGCGGCGGAATTTGGGCGAGCATTGAGGGACCGCATCTACAATTGAAGGCCGCAGAGGCGGATGCGCAGGTGCGCATATGGGTCCGCATAAGCGGTAGCGCAGATGCGCTGTGTGAACCGCAGAAGCGAAACTTGCTGGGGTTTATTATAGTCGCATCTACGATTATATTTTCGCAGATACGGAGTTGCTGAAGTGATCAACTGTCTGCGGGTGTGGAATGCCTGGGCAGAAATAGAGAAGTTTGAGGGCTTTATTTCATTTTCCATATTTTGAGTTAGAGAGCTTGTTTTTGGGCCATTTTGGAGGGGATTTTCAAGGATTGGATCGGGGCAACTATGTTTTACTCGGTTTTTTTCATTAATCATGATTCCATCATTGTTTTTATCCTTTAATTAGTGGTTTGAGTTGGGGAAATTGGAAAATTTTGTGAAAATTTTCCTTAACTATAAATTGAGGATTTGAAGGTCGATTTGAGGTCGGAATTGGTTAAATTTAGTATGGTTGGACTCGTATCGGAATGGGTGTTTGGATTTTGTATGTTTGGTCGGGTTCCGAGGTGGAGGCTTGAGGTTGTCATTTTGAGTTGACCTTTTGATTTTCTTTAAATATTGAAACTTTATTATCTGGAATTGCTTCCTATGGTTTGTATTTATGGTATTAAGTTATTTTGGCTAGATTCGAGCCGTTTGAAGTTAGATATTCACGCGAAAGGCTTATTAGGGGATTGATTTGGCTTGTTTGAGGTATGTATCTTGCCTAACTTTGTGTGGGGGAATTACCCCTTAGGACTTGGGTTAATTTGTGTTATTTTAGTTATGTGAAATACGTGTACATGAGGTGATGAGTGTGTACACGGGCTTATGTGTCGTATTTTGACCAGACTAGACTCTTAGACTTTTCATGCATTTAATTAGAAATTGCAATATCATGTTATATCTTCCATTGTTAAATTGCTCTTACATGATTTACTTGATGTTGAGATCACAAGCTCTGTCCCTTATTGTCAAACATGCTCTTATATGCCTTAATTGCCTTTGTTATTTTTCTTATTGTCAAGCTTCCTCTTTTATTGTCGAGTTATTCTTATTCGGAGTTGTTATTTAATGATTTCTTTTGTGTTGGGTTATTCCGTGCATTTAGATATAGATACTATTTCATACCATCTCTTTCATTGTTAAGCTTATGTTGTACATTTAAATTGGAAATTGTCATTTCATAGAAACACCTTCATTTTGAGTTATTGAAGTTGAAGTTATGAAAACTATTACAACATTGAGGTTGAAGTTGTTGATTATTGAGATATCTTTCCTTTGTTGAGAAATTCTCGTTCATTTTGTTAGCATTGAGATTCCTATTCATATTGTGGTTGAGCGGTGTGCTATATGTTGTGGAAACTTTGGTATTCTCAATTTTTTGCAAGTTGTGTCGAGAGTTGTTATTGTGTTGTGATATTGATGTGCATGCAGCGGTATAAGGATAGGGGTTAATGTGCATGCGGCAGCATAAGGTGAGATTTTTGTACGTGCTACTAGTAAGAAAATTACTTGAAGACATGCAACGACATAAGGTGGGCTAAAGTGAATGTAGCTATTTCGTGAAAAATGTTTTCAAAACTATCTAAATGTAAGGCTTACGCGGTGGTATAAGGAGAGATTGTGATTATGATTGTAAAATGAGGTTACGAGGCGGTACCTCAGTTGTGATTCTTGTTGTTATCTTTTTATTTACCTCACTTGTATTTGTCCGCATCAATTTATTGATGTTTTAATCATGTGCTCCCTCATCCCTTGGGCTTCTACTCAGACTTTAAAGTTCCAAATAGCTCAAATTTTCTCTATAACCTCTAAATAACTCGGAATCACTCCTACATGGCATAAAACACACAATAAGTGCAAAACACTACTAATTAAAGCTCAACATAAGTAAAGTGCAGTAAATTAGAGTGCAATAAGTGACTAAAATACAAGATTATAGCCTACCATCAGTGGCCAGAGAAGATGCTTTGCAGCCGCAATCCAAAATTGTGCGGCTGCAGAATCCAAGACCCTGCCAGCTGTAGAGTATCAGACTTACTATTTTAGATACTTGACGAGCTACGTTATCAGCCGTGGAAATTGTACCTTCCTTTACGGATTTCTTTCACGTTGTGCGTATTCGTCCGATAGTTTTTCTTGAATTTTATAACTCACACATATATTCGTTAGTGGGGTCAGTGACCCATCAAAGTTTCATATTCTAATGGGATCGGACTGAATGCCTCAGCAATACTCTTATGGGATCAGGCCATTCGCCTCGGTAGAGTAACATATTCTTATGGGATCAGGCCGTTCGCCTCGACAGTATCATGTATCATAATCTTATGGAATCGGGTTGTTCGGCTCAGCAGGATTATGTATCACACTCTTATAGGATCGAGCCGTTCGTCTAGGCAATTCTATGAAACAACTCTTATGAGATCGGGCCGCTCACTTCAGCAGAATCATGCGAAATACTTGATAAGGAGTTCGCGTACTCATACGTTTCTTGACTAGAGATGTGACTGTTGATTTGGTGTTGACCATTACGTATCATTTGAGGAGGTATCCGATAATTGAGGACTTTGTGTTCACTGTTCAGTTGTAGACCGTATTATTTGCATATATCGATTCTCACTATTTACTTACAATGTTTCATACTTGTCTACCTTATTATATTTGATTTATTGGACCACTAGTAAGTATCAATGTCGACCCCTCATCACTACCTTTTCGGGATTAGGCTAGATACTTACTGGGTACGCGTTGATTTAAGTACTCACGCTACACTTCTGCACTGAATGTACAGGTAATGAGGCATGTACATTAGGTGATCATCTTGGAGACTTTATCGTGAGCTATATTACATGATATGATTCGCAGCACACAGAGTCTCCATCATGTTCATTTATTTTATCCCATCTAATTCACATTTCTAGACAGATGTTGTAGTAGTGTTTTGTTGTTCTAGTAGATGTTCATGCACTTGTGACACCGGGTTTTTAGGGTTCCTAGTGGATGTTCATTATTATAGTTCACATTATTATTATAAATTCACTTTATGATTTATTTATATTCGAAAATTTGGTAAAGAAAAGCATAGGTTTTTCTATGAGTGCCATATTTTATTCTATTTATTTAATGAAATTCTTGATTTTAAAAAGAAATTAAAATGGATAATATAGTGGAGGTTCACGCGTTGGCTTTCATAGCAACACACTTGGGTGCCATCACGACCTATTATGGAATTTGGGTCGTGACAGCTTGGTATCAGAGCACTAGGTTCATTTAGGTCTCACGAGTCATGAGCAAGTCGAATAGAGTCTTGCAGATCGGTACGGGAAGATCTGTACTTATCTTCGAGAGGCTACAAGTCTGTTAGGAGAACTTCCCTTCTTGATTTCCTCGTCGTGCAATTTGATTTCATTGAAGCTTATGCCTTCATTTCTTTCCTACTCATTCTTATGCGATGTTGAGCGCTTGTTATCATCTGGGCATTGAGGAGTTGTAGTGGTGCTGCAGATATGGTGTAGGATATTTTTCCCTGCGTATTCAGGCGGACTATTATCGTCGCCTTGTGGAGGGGTGTTATGTGATTTCAGCCTTGTGTTAGAGTTGCCTATGGTTTTGAGGCTATGCATAGTGTATTGTGATGTTCATGCACTGTTATCGTGTAGTGCTGGTGTGAATGGTAAGGTGCTTATTTATGTGTCGTGGTAATGAATGTCCCAAGAAGAGGATTTCTCTGTTCGTGGTTTATAGATTCGGTATTTAATTCCAGCGGAGGAGAGTCAATCAGACTATGGATGTTCAGGCTTTGGTTGATGGAGTAGCGTGATTGGATATTTTCGAACTTGGTGGAATTCTTGTTTGTGATGTGGTGTCGTCATCTTTGTTTGAATGCATTTAGGCTCGTCGGTGTGATGGTCTTCATTAGTTTTCCTTCGAGGTGGGGTGTTGTGAAATGGTACGTAAGCAGCGGGTATTAGAGATGTCGTGTATGGTAGCTTAAGGGTCGAATCAGTGTTTCTAGTATTGATGGCTCGAGAAAGATGATCTTTATGGAGGCTTAGAGTTGGTGGCAATTCATTCGTTCGGATGCTACAGAGATAGATTATGATTTGAGGCAGTATTTTAGTAGCGAAGGATGAGGAAGGACATAGAGGGTTATGCCTATGAGTTGTTAGCAGGTAAAGTACGAGTATCAGAGATCGAGTAGTTTGCTTAGGAAGTTTGAATATGACGGGAAGAGTTTTCTTCGAACGTAGAGGGATGTGTAAGCTTGATTATCATTTTGGGATGCAACATGACTTCGAGTTTTGGAACGTATTGTTGGACCTTCAATTGATGCTAATGGGATGAACGGACTCTTGCAGCTGGCGTATGAGTCTGGACCTAGGAGAATCAACTAATTTCATAATGGATGTGGTTATGGCTATGCTGTTGGAGGATGTCGGTATGAGGTTACACAGGTGGGCTATTTCCTGTGAGAAGGTTAGGGGTTGTACGACTCCTGATGAAGTTCCTATAAAGAGTTCTGCCTTCTATCCAATGGGATGCATGTACTGTGCTGTGAGCTTGGATTGCTTGAAAAAGATGGTGCGACTATTAGGAGGTCGAGTATGCGATTGTGGCTGATGATTCGGGATGTGTCATGATCAGTGCAATAAGAACTTATGAGATATTTGGCTAAGCAATGGTGTGAGATCATGGTAACTGAGGAGGAGGAGTCATTGTGGGTTCTAGATTTATGTGATTCTGGCTTAAAGCTAAGGTGGGGGGGGGGGGGGCATACCGTTTATGATTGGGTCACGTGGTGATGTGCCTTTGCAGTTTCGGGTTATCGGTACGTTGGTGGATTAGTTATTACTAAGGGAAGAAAACATCAGGGGTAATTTGAGCAGGGGATTTAATGGATGTGATGTACAAGGGAAAGTATTCATCCGATTGCTTCATTGGAGTACTCATGTTCTAACGGAGCATTAGTGGTTTGGTTAAATAATCGGGACTGGACTAGAGTGGGAGACTCTCAATAATGGTTCTAATGGATTCAAGATTTTAGGTGTGGTGCTTAAGGATTTCCAGGTTCATTATGTGGCTGAGGATTGGGTTTTATAGTAGAGTGTGAAGGGTATTTGGAGAATTTCTATGTTATCAACGGGTCTGCGACGTAGTGTTAGAAAAATGGGAGAAACAACTTCGGATTCGCAGAAGATCTAATCAGCGCAGGTGTATCAGTTGGAGTTACTATAGACTGCATTAGAAGGGTATGAAATGGCTTATGGGTATTTAAATGACGTGATCTCGTGATTTGGGTCACTCGGGATGAGTGTTGATTGGGATTCGTTATGTGATTGAATAGAGGTATTGATTATGAAGGCAAGTCAAGAAGAAATCGGAAGAAGCTGAGTCAGCCTAGCAGTGGTTTGGATTGGCACGGTTAAGGAAATGATCGGTTCCTTCGGTGTAGTAAGGCAATAAAGGTGTTTTGTGGCTGTACGTGTGGCCTTGACATCCTCCGTAATTTGATTGATTTAGAGGTATTTGATTCTGATGGTTTCGATTATGTGTAAATGGGTCTCGGAAGAGTTATGGCGGTTTAGAGCACGACTTGAGTTCTATGTCTTTTGCGGCTATAGGAAGTTGGTTGTGTGTTGCGATTCTTCTTCTAAAATGTGTTAAGTGCAAAGTTCTAGCCGATAGAGTGTTTATTCTGTAAGACACCGTAAAAATATTTCTAAAAACCCGGATTCCGTGATGCCGAAGTAGGCGTAGAGGTTAATAGTAGTAAAAATTCTTCGCGGTGAGCTTGCTCGCCGCGGTTAAGACTTTTTGGATTGAACAGTGCCTGGGGAGTTAAAGGAAAATGTTGGGCAGAAGTAGGCATTTCTGCGGCCCGTTCTGCGGCCGCAGAACCACTCTGCGGACAGCAGAATGGTCGCAGAGTGAGGCAGTTATCTGGGGCATTTTTGATGTCAATTTCACGGCCAATTATGCGACCGCATAACTGTCACGCCCCGAACCTAGGAGCGAGACAAGCACCCCGTGCCTCACCTAACCTGGCGTACCAAATTGCGACTAAGGGACTCTGAACACATAATGTCATACTTTGGCCATGGGGCCACCTTGCAAGATAATTTGCGAAGCAAAATATAAAACTGAATGGAAACTAGCACTAACTAAATATTAATATAAAGCTAGGCCGACAAGGCCGTCATAGCTACTACAACTGACAAACCACCAATATATACAAACCTAACATACTGCACTAACCAACAGGATATGCCTACAAGCCTCTACTGATAGATGTACTGTGATCGGAACAGGGCCCCGACCTACCCATAACATATCATGTCACGCCCCGAACCTAGGAGCGAGACAAGCACCCCGTGCCTCACCTAACTTGGCGTACCAAATTGCGACTAAGGGACTCTGAACACATAATGTCATACTTTGGCCATAGGGCCACCTTGCAAGACAATTTGCGAAGCAAAATATAAAACTGAATGGAAACTAGCACTAACTGCATTTCATGCGTGCAGGTTCAGACAGACAGACGGGTAGACCTCCTCAGTAGGTGTTTCCCGAGTTCCGCCTGATCGGTAAGCTCCACGTCTTTCGGAGTTGCCAGGACTAGAGTTTTCTGTACATCTTATGTATATCTGTATATATGTTATGGGTAGGTCGGGGCCCTGTTCCGATCACAGTACATCTATCAGTAGAGGCTTGTAGGCATATCCTGTTGGTTAGTGCAGTATGTTGGGTTTGTATAAATTGGTGGTTTGTCAGCTGTAGTAGCTATGACGGCCTTGTCGGCCTAGCTTTATATTGATATTTAGTTAGTGCTAGTTTCCATTCAGTTTTATATTTTGCTTCGCAAATTGTCTTGCAAGGTGGCCCCATGGCCAAAGTATGACATTATGTGTTCAGAGTCCCTTAGTCGCAATTTGGTACGCCAGGTTAGGTGAGGCACGGGGTGCTTGTCTCGCTCCTAGGTTCGGGGCGTGACAAACTTGGTATCAGAGCAGTTCTGTCCTAGGGAGTCTACAAGCCGTGTCTAGTAGGGTCTTGTTTATAGATGTGTTGTGCACCACATTATATAAGCAAGGAACTACAGGGCATTTAGGAGTTGGTTACACTTCTTTGAAATCTAAATCGTGCTATAGAACTGAGTTATAGGAAATTTGAATTAAACTTATGTGTTGGTGTTTGCATGCACAGATGACGGTGACTAGGAAGACTACGACTAGCCAGAGGAGAGATACAGTAGTAGGTGAGGGGACCAACAGGGTACCCCCAGTAGATGGGGCCCAGTCTGAAGCTCAAGGGGAGACCCCTACTCAGCCATTACCGGCTCCTCCACCAACTACGGAGATTCCTAGGGAAACCGCACATCCAGTTCCCCCTCCACTTCCATCAGATCAGGACTTAAGGAGTGCGGTGCATTTGTTGACACAGTTGGTAGCTACCCAGCAACATGCTAGGGCATCAGCTAGTGCAGGAACTTCTGAGGGGTCTGGGAGTTCAAGGGTCCGAGAGTTTATTGCTTTGAGTCCCCCAGAGTTCACGGGGACAGATCAGAGGGAGGACCCGCAGGATTTCATAGATCAGCTTCACAGGATCTTTCGTGTTATGCATGCCACGGAGAAAGAGGCAGTTGAGCTAGCAGCTTTTCGACTCCGAGATATAGCCATCCTTTGGTATGAGGGATGGGAGAGGTCCAGGGGACGTGATACACCTCCAGCTATTTGGGAGAATTTTTCAGATGCTTTCCTTGACCAGTACTTACCGCGGGAGATCCGACAGGCTCGAGTCGATCAGTTTCTAGCCCTCAAGCAGGGTAATATGAGTGTTCGAGAGTATAGTCTCCGTTTTGACTCATTGGCCAGATATGCACCATCCATAGTTTCTACTATGCGGGACAGGATTCACAGGTTTATAGCAGGGTTAGCCCCAGAGTTAACCGAGGCATGTGCCACCGCTGCATTGCAGGATAGTATGGATATCTCCCGGATTCAGGCATTCGCCCAGAATATAGAAAGGGGTAGGCGTCGGCAGCAGGGTACAGAGAGGGCTGAGCAAGGGCAACGTAAGAGGATGAGATTTCCCAGGTCTCAGGAGCAATCTCAGGGTAGTTATAGGACCCAGTACTTCGGACGGCCACCTAGGCCTCCGCCACCTCAGTTACAGGGTTACGGGTATGACCGCTATACTCAGTCAGGACCAGGTGAGAGCTCACGGGCGTCGGGTTTGCAGCGACAACGAGGTTCTGCGCAGACATGGTCATTTCCTCCGCGGTGTGACATATGTGGTAGAGGACACTTGGGTCAATGCCGAGCAGGTTCTGATGCTTGTTATACATGTGGGCGTCCGGGGCATATGATGCGAGATTGCCCAAATAGAGATTCTGGGGGAATGGCACAACCAGCGAGTTCAGCAACAGGATCGTCTATGTCCGTGCATCCTTCAAGGCGTGAGTCTCAGTCTTCGGCTGGTAGAGGTCGAGGCAGAGGTAGAGGTTCCAGTTCAAGTGGTAATCAGAACCGTATCTATGCTTTAGCGGGTCGACAGGACCAGGAGTCTTCACCGGACGTTGTGACAGGTATATTAACCATTTGCTCTCACGATGCTTATGCTTTGATAGACCCAGGATCTACTTTATCGTATATTACCCCATTTGTCGCGAGGAAGTTTGGTATAGTGCCTGAAATACTAAGTGATCCTTTTGCGGTATCTACACCGGTCGGAGAATCGATTATTGCTAGACGGGTTTACCGAGGTTGTACGGTGACAATTTGTAGTCGTCAGACCTCAGCTGACCTAGTTGAGCTAGAGATGATGGACTTTGATGCTATCATGGGCATGGACTGGTTGGCAGCTTGCTATGCCACAGTTGATTGCCGAGCAAAGGTAGCCAAATTTCATTTTCCGGGTGAGCCAGTCCTTGAATGGGTAGGTAATACACCAACACCCAGAGGTAGGTTTATTTAGTTTGTCACGCCCCGAACCTAGGAGCGAGACAAGCACCCCGTGCCTCACCTAACCTGGCGTACCAAATTGCGACTAAGGGACTCTGAACACATAATGTCATACTTTGGCCATGGGGCCACCTTGCAAGACAATTTGCGAAGCAAAATATAAAACTGAATGGAAACTAGCACTAACTAAATATTAATATAAAGCTAGGCCGACAAGGCCGTCATAGCTACTACAACTGATAAACCACCAATATATACAAACCTAACATACTGCACTAACCAACAGGATATGCCTACAAGCCTCTACTGATAGATGTACTGTGATCGGAACAGGGCCCCGACCTACCCATAACATATCTGTATATATGTTATGGGTAGGTCGGGGCCCTGTTCCGATCACAGTACATCTATCAGTAGAGGCTTGTAGGCATATCCTGTTGGTTAGTGCAGTATGTTAGGTTTGTATATATTGGTGGTTTGTCAGTTATAGTAGCTATGACGGCCTTGTCGGCCTAGCTTTATATTAATATTTAGTTAGTGCTAGTTTCCATTCAGTTTTATATTTTGCTTCGCAAATTGTCTTGCAAGGTGGCCCCATAGCCAAAGTATGACATTATGTGTTCAGAGTCCCTTAGTCGCAATTTGGTACGCCAGGTTAGGTGAGGCACGGGGTGCTTGTCTCGCTCCTAGGTTCGGGGCGTGACAAACTGTCGCAATTTGGTACGCCAGGTTAGGTGAGGCACGGGGTGCTTGTCTCGCTCCTAGGTTCGGGGCGTGACAATAACCATTTCGCGGGCCTCACTCTTGTCGCATATCCCGCCTTGGGAATTTTTGGAGGGAGGTTATGCGGTGCACTATGCGACCGCAGAACCGTTCTGCGGTGCACTATGCGACCGCAGAACCGTTCTGCGGTACACTATGCGACCGCAGAACAGGTCTGCGGGCCGCATAGTGACCACAGACCTGGTCAGTTCCTCTCCAGTTTTGGCACCCAATTTTACGATCGTTTCACGGACCGCATAACCTGTTCTGGAGCTTCATTTTTGGGGTTTTTAAACCCGACCCTATTCCGTTAAAACACATCCCATAGACCATTTTGAGCTTATTTTTGATATCTTTAGAGTGAGAGAGAGAGTTCTAGAGGGAGAAAGTGATCTTCATAAAAAATTTCTCTTCAATTCTTGCTTAAACCTTTGAATATTAGCAAGAGAGGCACCTACGTCTTCTTCCTAAGAGGTAAGATTCTATCACCCAAACTCTTAATTTCAAAATGTAACTAGAATGGGCCATTAGTAAGGTAATTTATGGGGATGGGAGTACTTTCCTTGCATGCACGGGGAGGTTGTGAGTTAAAGATAGAAAAGAATGGGGTGTGGGATGTTGAAGTCTTTCATAAAAGGGCCAAGGAACCTTAATACACACATAGTGTTTGATAGAATGCTCAAGTGAGCTAGAATTATGATCGTTTTCCTAATTTTGGGTTCAATTTTGCTACATTGCTAAAATAGATTGAAGTTGCTAATATTCCAGAACATCTTAGAGTTTTAAGAGGCTCAATTGAGGTATGTTGGCTAAACCCCCTCATCTTAGAATTGAATCCCACGGTATTCATGCAATCGACACAAGTCCCAAATTGAACGTCCTAGAAATTGCTATCCCGAAGGTGCTTGCTTTGCAAATATATGTGTAATATGTATTCCCATACTTTCATCATGTTATCTCGTCATCTGAGGAAATGTTCAAGACTTAGAATATGTGCTAATATGCCTAGACTTCAAGTCAAATTCGATTAAAGACTGTTATGCCAAATTATGTGAAAAGCCTCTATGTTCCTTGAATTCTAAATTGCTCACATGTGAAATCAAGAGTCTTGAATGAAAACCGTGTTGTTATTGATGATAGTAAAAATGTTGGATTGTGGAAAAGAACTTGAATTATGAAATAAGGCCAAGTTCCAAGAACGACTTTATAATTAACGCCACTTGTGCCAATGTGCTAAAAAGATGGGAAAGAAATATGAAGTAAGATGATCGATTGAAATAGTGGATGTCTCGAATGAGATGGCTTAGCCGATCGGGCCGAGATCGGACTCCATGTAATAACACCGTGGTATTGTGAGTGAAATTGTGAACATGGTTGATGTCTCAAATGAGATGGCTTAGCCGATCAGGCCGAGATCGGACTCCGTGTAATAGCACGGTGGTATTGTGAATAAAATAGTAAATATGGTTGATGTCTCAAATGAGATGGCTTAGCTGATCGGGACGAGATCGGACTCCGTGTAAGAACACGGTGGTATTGTGGATCGTGGCAATTTGGCACTAAAAATCATCCAACCTAATAATGTGCGAATTGACTTAAAAAGTTATATGATCCTTAACTTGATGTTTTAATATTATTTGAAGCTCTTATTGAATTTTTGACTGTTCCTCTTGTATTATTATTCATTCTATTGAGATGGTGTTTAGCTATACGTACTAGTGCTATTCGACAGTACTAACTTCCCTTTTGTCGGGGGCACTGCATCTTTAAATGGATGCAGGTGGTTACGTAGTAGACGGTGTTGATCACAGATAGTGCTGCATCCTCTTCTCAGCGGACTCGGTGAGCTCCATTTCATCCTGGGGTCATGTATTGTACCTTTTTGTTTATATTATGGTCACTTTTTGAGGTATAGCCGGGGCCTTGTTGCCGGCACCATCTTTACTTTCCTTTGTATCTATAGAGGCTCCATAGACACTATGTGGGTTATATATGGGTGCTAGAAAGGTCAAACAGATTATGTTGTATTTTGGATTTTAGTTTCACTAAATCACAAAATGTATGTATTTTGAAACTTAACAGGGAAGTGGCAAAAATGAAATGGTTAGTAATGTCTAATTATATGGTCCTCCTACTGTTTAGCTAATAAAAACATGCCTCCTCTTATCATAAGCGAGTTGGGTAGAAAGTTCTAATAGGCTTGCTCGACCGGGCCTACTCAGTTGAGCGCCGGTCGCGCTCCTTGATTTTGGGGCGTGACAATTCTACTGGTGGTTCGGGAGTTATAATGAAATTCTTGTACTCTCACGTAGTAGCATGATAGGTGCAGTGAGCAGTATGGAATTGGAATTTGAGGATCAAGGTTGCGATCTAGTTTTGATAGGAATGGCACGAGCTCGGAAGAGTTGGGAGAGATTTTAGATGTTCAGAGTATGTTGGTGTTATTTTTGTGTCGCCTGAGACTGGTGTTCTGTGGAAGAGGCATTGTGTATTGATTTATGGATTCTTGATTTGTATTACACTAATAGTATGGTTAGTAGCCATGGATGTGCAATTTTTGCTACCTAGTACAGAAAGTTATGGGAGTATCTCCTGCGGGATGATTGTATAAGTGTGATGTGTCATCCATTTATGTGGTAGAGATTGAAATCAGGTATGGAGATTCTAGTACTGCCGCTGATGGGAGAGTTTATGTCTGAGAGGCATCCTATTTCTTTGGTTGCGAATAGTGCAAGTTTGATCTTGATTTGACGGTTGATCGTATGTGTCATTATGGATCTTTAGGAGGTTATAGACCCATTTGGGGATGATCGTAATCGGCTTTGAGGTCCGTGGGTAGGTCTAATGTGAATGTATATTCTATACCAGATCAGGTATGCTTATTCGGCATATTATTGTGTATGGATGGGTTTTTGGGCGTGGTGGATGATATTCTTGCCTTCGCCTATTTTAGGTGCTACTCTTTATGCTACGTGGGTTGTGAGACAGCTTGATTATTCACATGTGTGTTGAGATCCTGTTTATCTTCTGGTGTTATGTAAGCGAGATGGCTCTCGAGATGCAGGTCATTTATTGCACCATAGTCGGGCCTGGCATTTTGTAGCGCATGGCGCTCTCTGTCTCCCCAAGGTTGTGTTTATGCATTTGGAGTGCTTGTGGTCGAAATTCGAGCATTTCATGGGTATGAGCATTTAGGCTTGTTGGGTATTTCCTTATTGATTGTTATGTGTAGATCGGGTGGTATGCCGCCACAGGTATGATGTGTAGATTGGGTTGCACATTATAACAGTGAGATGTTGAGTACAAATCTTTAAGCTTATTTTGTGTATTTTGTTTTTCATCTCTGAGATAGGTTCATAGCATTAGTTTGGTTGTTTTTGTTAGTTGCGCAGGTCGGATAGTCTTGTATTCAGGTTCATTATTCCTTATTGGTCATATTCAAGTTGTGGCTTATTGGCACATTGATGGCGTTGTATGAGATTTTAGACGGTGTTTGAGGTGGCTTATTGCCCGAGCAGCTTGTACTGGGTGACACAAGATTGTTGGACCTGCAATTAGTGTAATCATATTTATATAATATATATTAGATGAAAAATGTCAATAATCAGTTCAAAATGAGGCAATGGCTCTCTCCAAGTGAAGAGACTCCATGAGTTATTGATTTGGCAGGTAGTTATGAGTTTCTACACAACTCTTTTATCATTGCAGTATTGCGAGGGTTGGAACATGGCTTATATCCGTTATGAGGTATATTACAGGCATCTGCTTCATGAATTTGCAGGTATTGTGGTTCGAGGATGTTTTATGAGCATCCAAATTATGCGGTGCATTGCGTGAATTCAACATGGGTGCATGATCATGTTTTGGTACAACGTGTTGAGATTGATACATTGTATGTATGTTAGAATCAGACCTGGTAGATAATTACGGATGTTGGAATTTGGTTTTAAGACTTGTGGCCTAAGGTAGCAGGAATGATCTTCAGTCTGGCTTGAGCTAATGTGCTCATATAGGGTGTGGTGGCACGGGTAGGTGCATGAGGTGTTAAACAGTGATTTTGGGAAACTCTGGAATGGTTCTTGGCACGTTCGAGGACGAACATATGTTTAAGTAGAGGAGAATGTAATGATCCGCCAGATCGTTTTGAGCTCTAGCATGTCGTTCGGCGGTTCGAGACCTTGAGTAGCTTCACTTCATGTATTATGACTTGCGCGTGTAGTCAGATTAGATTTTCGGGAAGATCAGAGTTGGTTTGGAGGAATAATTCCCAATTCGGAAGCTTTAAGTTGGAAGAGTTGACCAAGGTTTGTCTTTTATGTAAACAACCTCGGATCGGAGTTTTGACAGTTCCGTTAGGCCCGGATGATGATTTTGTACTTAGGCGTATGTCCAAATTTGGATTTGGAAGTCCGTAGGTTGATTTGATATTTTTTGGAAAAAGTTGGAGGATTGAAGGTTTAAAAGGTTGATAGGTTTGACCGATAGTTGACTTTGTTGATATCGGATCCGTATTTTGGTTCCGAGAGTTGGTATAGGTCAGTTGTGTCATTTGGGACTTGCATGCAAAATTTGAGGTCATGCCGGGTTGATTTGGTATGGTTTGACATGAGTTTTAGAAGTTTAAAAGTTCATTAGTTCATTAGGCTTGAATTGATGTGCGATTCATGGTTTTGATGTTTTGGTGTGATTTGAGGCCTCGAGTAGGTTCGTGTTATGTTTTGGGACTGGTTTGTGTGATTGGGCGGGGTCCCGGGTGCCTCGGGTGTGTTTTAGATGTATTTGGGTTGTGTCGCGCTCTTGTTTGATGTTTCAGCGTCGTTTATTTAGGCATAAAGGGTAATATATTGAGAAAATAACCTTTGATTTGTGAATATATTGAACCATTAGATCCGTATAGTAGTTACGGAACCATAGCAATAAGAATCGTTGAATTCCGAGGTCGTATGAGAGAGTTATGCCCATTTCCGTGTCGGGAAAGATTGCTAGTTTCTAGTGCGAACATTTGTTCTTCGCGAACGCGAGAGAGGTTCCGCAAATGAGAAGAAGGATTTATGGGCTGACCGTTCAACGCGAAAAATTGCTCTTCGCGAACGCGAAGGTCTCTCGCGAAGGAGATGAACAAAAATCATTTGGACAGTGTTTTAAACCGAGAAGTTTAGTAGTTTGAGCATATCTTGAGTTCTAGAGCTCCGTTTGAGGTGATGTTCACGGCTTTGTCCTCATCTCAACAAGGGGGTTAAATAACTAACCTTTATTTTGATTTTTTCCCTGATTAGTTTCATTGTTTATCCTGTTATCCGTGTTTGGATTGTAGAAATTGGGGGTTTTGAGCCCCAAAGTTATGAAATGGTAAATCCTTGATTTGAGGGTCAATTCATGGACACAATTGGATGATTTGCCGGATATATATATATATATTATATAAGCTATGGTTAATATTTAGTTTAGATAATTTTTGAAATGTAGTAGGTGTTTATGACTAACCGTTGTTTTCTTTCATTGTTGATCAACTTACTATTTTGTTATTTTTATTTTGCTTTTATATGGCTTTTTGGTATTGTCCTTTATTGTCTAAATTTTCATTAATGTGGTGCTTATGCTTTCTTGAGCCAAGGGTCTATTGGAAACAACCTCTCTATCCTCACAAGGTAGGGGTAAGGTCTGCGTACATACTACCCTCCCCAGACCCCACAGTATGGGATAATACTGGGAATGTTGTTGTTGTTGATAATTTTTGAAATCCGAACGCGTGGGCCTAGGGATCAACTTTATTGACTTTTCGTGAGGAGTTGGGAATTTGTTTCTAATTATTAAATTACGAGTATTGGAGTATATTTTGATTAGTTTGCACGTTGTTTGATTAGTTTCAGATTGTTTGGAATTGGTTTGAGGTGCTAGAAGGCATTGGAGCCGGTTATCGAATTTCGGAGCAAGGTAAGTCGCCTGTCTAACCTTGTGATGGGAAATTTACCCTGTAGGTGTTATATTTGTTATTTGCTACATGTTTTGGGAGCTACGCACGTACGAGATGACGAATGTCCATGCATATGCTAGAATTTCTGATTATGTCCGGGTAGACTTAGACTCACGCCATGCTTTAATTGTATTATTTGAGTTATTCTTGCCTGTTTAATGCTTTAATTTGCACTTAGCCCGAGACTCTTATGGGATTAGACCATTTGCCTCAACGGTATCATGTAACACACTCTTATGGGATCGGGTCGTTCGCCTCGGTATAGTAACATATTCTTTTGGGATTGGGCCGTTCGCCTTGGCAGTATCATGTATCATATTCTTATGAGATCGAGCCGTTCGGCTCGGCAGGATTATGTATCACACTCTTATGGGATCGGGCCATTCGCCTCGACAGTTCTATGAAACAACTCTTATGGGATCGGGCCGCTCATCTCGGCAGAATCGTGTGAAATACTTGATAAGGAGTCCGTGTACTCATGAGTTTCTTGACTAGAGATGTGACCGTTGATTTGGTGTTGACCATTACGTATCATTTGAGGAGGTATCCGATAATTGAGGACTTTGTATTCACTATTCAGTTGTAGACCGTATTATTTGCCTATATATGTTCTCACTGTTTACTTACCATGTTTCATACTTGTCTACCTTATTATATTTGATTTATTGGACCACTAGTAAGTGTCAATGTCGACCCCTTATCACTACCTCTTCAGGGTTAGGCTAGATACTTACTGGGTACGCGTTGATTCAAGGACTCACACTACACTTCTGCACTGAATGTGCTGATACTGAGGCATGTACATTAGGTGGTCATCTTGGCGCATTGGCGCAACTGCAGAGGGGACTTTATGCTGAGTTATATTACATGCTACGATTCGCAGCACACAGAGTCTCCATCATGTTTATTTATTTTATCTTGTCTAATTCACATTTCTAGACAAATGTTGTAGTAGTGTTTTATTATTATAGTAGATGCTCATGCACTTGTAACACCGGATTTTTGGGGTTCCTAGTGGAAGTTCATTATTGTAGTTCACGCTATTATTATAAATTCACTTTATGATTTATTTATATTCGAAAATTTGGTAAATAAAAGCACAGGTTTCTATGAGTGCCAGATTTTATTCTATATATTTAATGAACTTCCTGATTTAAATAAATTAAAATGGATAATTTAGTGGAGGTTCACGCGTTGGCTTGCCTAGCAACACAGTTGGGCGCCATCACAACCTATTATGGAATTTGGGTCGTGACATTTCTGCACTCAATCCTGTTATCAAACATACTCCCTGCTTATCTTTCATACTCATGCCTATGTTTTCACATTGCCCTATCACATAATGAAGATTGAACCTTGCTAAGTTTGCATAAGTTAATTATAATTCATTTGTGGACTTAAGAAGAACCTTCCGATGTTATATGTTTTGTCTAAGTATAATACTGTGTCTTGACTCTTAATGAACTAAGTGAAAATATGATATCAGGGAATCTTTTAAGGAGAAAGTGATCATCTATTAAGTTGAAACCAATTTGCTTATTTAAATACTCCTGCTGATGCTCTTTAGAGATCCTATATGAAACTATTAACTCACACACCTATTAGAACTTAAGATTTGACATGTGCATGAACCCCTGATTAACTTAATCATAGACCGTTAAGTTTGAGGACCTTTGTAAATTTGAACTATGTACCTCTTCTATTTCTTAAGTTGCCTGACTCAATGGTTTGAACTTTTGAAATAATCTGCTGCTGATCTTTTCCCTTAGTTGCACCTATAATTGGTTTCTCTGAGTATTCTTTTGCACATTGGTAGTTCTTAACAGTGAACTACACGATGGTGTTTGGGTTGTGATCTCTTTGGTGTTATCTGTCGTAGTAACATTCTGTATAGTTTCTGTTAGAAGTACACATGCCTAAATCTATGTATTATTGTTACAGTTGTAATGAAACTTACAAATGAATGCTTCATTGGCATTTAAACCTATAGGGAGGATTAGGTGTAAGTGATTAGGTGTATTTAGGAGTGAGATTTAGTTTATGGTTGAGATACTCTCCCTGACACACGCACTGCTCGGGGTCCTTAAGACCCTTGTGAACTTTGAAGTGCCAGGGGCTCAAAGGGTGTCTTGGCTATAAATGGGATTTTACCTTAAGCCCTTAATCATTGACATTTTCTAATCTCTTTAGGGTTAGTGTCTAATGAAGAAAAAGGCTTCACTGTAATTTTCCTTAATCTGCTCTATCTTACACAGTCTTATTTACATTCTTAATCATAAATATTTGTTACTCATTTAGGCCTTACGTTTGATCTTATCTGCATTTGAATATTATGTTGGGCTTTGTCACTAATTTTCGCCTTTTTCGTTTGAACATGTAACTGAACTGGGCCTCCTGAGTTTTCAAGAACTCAGGCCCAAGTTCCAGCCTTTGAGTCTGAAGTCATGGAATTAAGCCATTGCTGCTTGTCTGTTATTCGCTGGGCCTAACCTTCTTAAGGCCCAAACTAGTGAGTCCAGTTTCCTTCCCTTCCTCACTATTAAATGAACTGAGTCTGTTATCTTTTATTTTTACATGTGTATAACATTAATAATATTGATTAAATGTTTTATTCCCCTTAAGCATTTTAGGAACCTAGGCAAGCGAAAACCATAGGTAATAAAAAGAATCACTATTACATCACGATTAGCTATAAAATTTCGGCACTTTGATCATTTATCCTAAATTACATAAGATTTCATTTTTAATTAAGCTAACCATTTTCATGGAGTTTTTGAAGTTCAAAACATATTTCAAAAGCAAGCAATTCTTCTTCTAAAGTCGGAATTGAAAGGGAGATTTCAAAGTCAGTTTTTTCTATAAACAAAATCAATACGGTTTGAATCAAGGACTATTAAACTTTCAGCGATTTTGTTTTTCAAACATGTTGCTACAAATTGAAACAAATTCCCAAAGGTATATTTAAGGCCCATTTCTAATATTCTTTACTCTACTAGACTTTTATAAGTAATGTTATGTGGTGCCTTCCTGAGATTACTTAGAAGGGCGACGTAAGAATAAGCAACCGATGTCCGTGTAGTTACTATCCGCCAACTAGGGTCTCCTCTATACGCTAAACGAGATTGTCAGTACCGTACGGTAAAACAAGTATCAAGAGCAATTGAGAGAACAGAAAAGATAATTGAGAATGAAAGAAAGCTTGATTGCATTAATGAAAGCTATTACAGAAAAGCAACATGGTGTCGAGGATGAGAGACACCAGTACAGATAATTGTTTGCTTACTTGATCCCTCCTAATAGTGCTTAAAAAAAATAAATCAAAGTTACAGGACTTGACATAACTAAGCTAGAGAGATATAATGGAAATACATGAAGTAAAACTACTTATATTTACAATAGAAATGACTTAGATTTCTACAAAGCAGAAGAAAGTCCATTGGCAGCAACCTTGTCTTTCGCATCAGAGTTTGTGCGCGTGCGGCGCTGTTGGCATCTGCCTGTGGCTGGGCGCTGGCGAGGGCTATCGGTGGGGCGACATAGGCACAAGCGCGCTTGTCACTTGGCGCGGCCAAGACCACGAGGTCGTCCATGGCACTAGGCATTGGGAGGCTTGCCAGGATGCCATGGGGCACGTCCAAGGGGTCATGGGGGATGGCTGGAAAGCCGCCCATGATATTATCCACCACCTGAGTTGGCGACATCCTCGGCACCTTACTTGCAAGATATTCTTTGATCAGGCTATTGTAGGCTTTGAGGTTTGTTCCCCTCTACCAAGTATTCTCCTCTGTATCATAACTCTGCCAATCCACCAGCAATTCTTGGTGATCTTTCCTTGAAGCATGAATCACTCTATCATCGAGAATAGCTTTTGCCTGCCTTTTCCCGATTGAATTAGGTCCTCGAATATTGGGTATTGTGAATTGGCTCCACGAAGGATTCTCCGTGTCTTCCTAAAAAGGTTTCAGAAGGCTGACATGGAAGCCTGGATAAATCTGCCACCAGGCTGGGGTATCCACCCGGTATGCAACTTTCCCAATGCGCTTCTCAATGGACAAGGGTCCAATGTAATTTTCAATAGGCGAGGGTCATGGACTCCTACAAACAAGTACCGCGTTGGTATTTTCACCATCACTTTGTCTCCTACTTGATATTCAACAAAGCGACGATTTTGATCAGCAAGCTTTTTTATCTGCTTTTGGGCTTTGACAAGATAGCTCCGCACTATCTCCAAATTTCGTTTCCATTCCTTCGAGAAGCTAGCAGCTCAAGGAGATTTCGACATGTTTGGGGCATTCATAGTGTGTGGGAGTAGCGGTTGCTGTTCGGTAACAATTTCAAAAGCGCTTTTGTTTGTACTCGAGCTTTTTTGTGAATTGAAACACAATTGAGTAGCATCCAGAAGCTTCAACCAATTATTCTGCAATTCGGTAACAAAGTGGCAGAGATATTCCTCTAGCATGACATTGAACAGCTCCGTCTGGCCATCAGATTATGGATGGAAACTTGAACCGTGGCTCAATTTGGACCTGAGGCACTTAAACAGCTGAGTCCAAATATTGCTAGTGAAGTGAGAGTCATGATCACTAACGATGCCTTTAGGCAGACCCCAATATGTGACAACATGAGAGAAGAAGAT
The DNA here is from genome assembly GCF_000390325.3 of Nicotiana tomentosiformis. Classification (NCBI taxonomy): domain Eukaryota; kingdom Viridiplantae; phylum Streptophyta; class Magnoliopsida; order Solanales; family Solanaceae; genus Nicotiana; species Nicotiana tomentosiformis. The sequence continues at coordinate 59,615,548 of NC_090815.1, read as the reverse complement.
TTGAGTTGTATCTTATGCTGATTTATATTGTGGGACAACTATAAATGTAGCATACTTAGAAAACCAATCTACCACAACTAAGATAGTTGTAAGATCTCCGACCTTGGGCAGCCCGGTGATGAAATCCAGTGAAACGCTTTCCCAATATCTCTTTTTAATAGGCAATGGCTCCAAAACTCCCGCTTGTGTCAAGCGGTCTAACTTGTCTTTCTGGCATACTAGGCAAGTGTTCACATACTGAGCAACACCATCAGCAATTTGAGGCCAATAATAAGAATGACGCAACAACGCCATGGTGCATTCGTCACCTGGATGACCGGCCCACAAAGTATCATGGCATTCCATCAGAAGAGTCCTTCATAGATCTCCTCCTTTAGGAACATAAAGTTGGTTCCCTTTCACCTTCAGGAACCCATCTTCCATGTAGAACTGGCGAGTCTTGCCCTGTCCCACCAAATCGACCAAATACTGTGCAGCAGGATCCTTTGGGAGAAGATCTTGTATCTGGTCTCTTATAGTGGTTGCCACTTCGCTCCCTCTTACGGTAGCAAGTAGTCACATCGAGGCTAAGTTAGCCCTTTGACTGAGCGTATTAGCAACTTGGTTGGTCTTCCCACTTCAAAACTCCAGGTTGAAGTGAAATCCTGCTAGGAGTTCCTGCCACCTTGCCTGTCAGCCATTCAGCTTTGGTTGGGTCATAAAATGGCTAACAACTGTGTTATCTGTCTTGACCACGAATGGGGTGCCCAACAGATAGTGCCTCCAAAGGCTTAAGCAATGGACGACAGCCAATAATTCTTTTTCGTGGGCGGCATAGTGCCGTTCTACATCCTTCAACTTTCGGCTCTCGTACACCACTGGATGCCTCTTTTGTAGCAAGTCTCCACCCATATCATAGTCAAAGGCATCCGTCTGTACTTCGAATGGCTTGGCCAAATCAGGAAGGGCCAAGACAGGGCTACTAGACATAGCTGCTTTCATTGCGTTGAAGGCCTCCGCTCGCTTGGGACCCCAATCCCAAGGCGTGACCTTCTTTAGGAGTTCTATCAATGGAAATTCAATGAGAGAGTAATTCTTCACAAATCACCGATAAAAGTTGCATATGCGAAGGAACGCCCTCAAGGTGTGGATATCCTTAGGTGGAGGCCAATCTGTGATAGCCTGAATCTTCTGTTGATCCATCTTTATCCGCCCTTCCTCGATGACATGTCCGAGGAAGTCAAACTTCTTTTAAGCAAATGCGCACTTGGACAGCTTCACATATAGTTCGTGCTCCCGCAGTCGGGCTAGGACCTTCCCCAAGGGCTCCATGTGTTCCTCCAATGTTCTTCTATATATCACAATGTCGTCCAAGTAGACTATTATAAACTCGTCAATGTACTCTCGGAAGACTTGGTTCATCAATGTGCAAAATGTGGCTGGAGCATTAGTCAAGCTGAATGGCATGGCCATAAAGTCGTACGACCCATATCTTGTCACACAAGCCATTTTGTGTTCATCTGCTTCAGCAATTCATACGTGCCAGTAACCTGTCTTCAGGTCTATCTTGGTGAACACTGTGGCACCATCCAATCTATCGAACAAGTTTGCCATGAGCGGGATAGGGTACTTGTTCTTCACGGTGATTTTGTTTAGGGCCCGATAATCCATACAAAGTTGTAGGGTGCCATCCTGTTTCTTTTGGAATAGCATAGGGGACCCATGAGGGAACTTGGAGGGCACAATGATCCCCGTGTCTAAAATTTCCATCAACTATCTGCGAAGCTCGGTGAGTTCGAGTTGTGACATTCTGTAAGGCGCCCGGGCAAGTGGCTTCACACCTAGCACCAACTCAATCTCATGGTCCACAGTGCGCCTAGGCGGGAGTCGCTTTGGCATGTCCTGTGGCATGACGTCTTCAAACTCAAGTAGCAACTGGCATGTCCTGTGGCATGACGTCTTCACAGGTGCAGTAAAGAGACCCGATGAGCGTTCTATATCCTCAATACAGAGGGTAGCCGGGAATATATGTTTATGTCTTTTGACTCCCTTCTTCAACTGCAAGGCTGAGATATTCTCAGCGGATCTTTATGGCTGTGCATGGAATAATACAGGGATTGGCCCCGTTTTCTCCCATCATCAGTAGCATCTTGGCATAAGGTACTGGAATGGTGTGTGTTTGCCTCATGAATTCCAACCTAACTATCAGCTCGAAGTAATCTATGATCACTATGCGCAAGTTGACTTTTCCCTCATAAGGGCCAAGCTTCACTGGCACTCCTTTGGCTATTCTACCCACCAGCTGAGGTGGTGAGTTAATAGCCTTGACATGACCTCTGCCCTTTCCCACAACTAGACCAAGGCATTCTACTTGTGCTTGTCGTTCTGCATCCTTCAACTTATGGCTCTCGTATGCCACTGGATGCCCCTCTTATAGCAAGTCTCTGCCCAATGCATAGTCAGAGGCATCCGTCTGTACTTCGAATGGCTTGGCCAAATCAGGAAGGGCCAAGACGGGGCTACTAGATATAGCCACTTTCAATGCGTTGAAGGCCTCCGCTCATCTGGGACCCCACTCCCAAGGCGTGACCTTCTTCAGGAGTACTATCTATGGCAATGCAATGATAGAGTAATTCTTCACAAATCGCCGATAAAAGTTGCATAGGCCAAGGATCGCCCTCAAGGTTTGGATATCCTTAGGTGGCGGCCAATCTGTGATAGTCTGAATCTTCTGTTGGTCTATCTTTATCTGCCCTTCCTCGATGACATGTCCTAGGAAGTCAATCTGCTTTTGGGCGAATGCGCACTTGGACGGCTTCATATATAGTTCGTGCTCCCGCAGTCGGGCTAGGACCTTCCGCATGTGCTCCATGTGTTCTTCCAATGATCTGCTATATATCACAATGTCGTCCAAGTAGACTACTACGAACTCGTCAATGTATTCTCGGAAGACTTGGTTCATCAATGTGCAAAATGTGGCTGGAGCATTAGTCAAGCCGAATGGCATGACCAGGAAGTCGTACGACCCATATCTTGTTATACAGGACGTCTTGTGTTCATCTCCTTTAGCAATTCAGACGTGCCAGTAACCTATCTTCAAGTCTATTTTGGTGAACAGTGTGGTACCACCCAATCTATCGAACAAGTCTATCATGAGCGGGATAGGGTACTTGTTCTTCATGGTGATTTTTTTTAGTGACCGATAATCCACACATAGTCGTAGGGTGCCATCTTGTTTCTTTTGGAATAGCATAGGGGACCCATGAGGGGACTTGTAAGGCACAATGATCCTCGGGTCTAGCATTTCCATCAATTGTCTCCGAAGCTCGGTGAGCTCGAGTTGTGACATTTTGTAAGGCATCTGGGCAGGTGGCTTCGCACCTGGCACCAACTCAATCTCATGGTCTATAGTGCGCCTAGGCGGGAGTCGCTTTGGCATTTCCTGTGGCATGATGCCTTCAAACTCCAAAAGCAACTCCTTCACAGGTGCAAGAATGGGACCCGAGAAGCGTTCTATATCTTCAATAAAGAGGGTAGCCAGGAATGTAGGTTCATGTCTTTTGACTCCCTTCTTCAACTGCAAGGCCGAGATGTTGTCAACGGCCATCTTCATGGTTGTGCATGGAATAATACATACATTGGCCCCGCTTGCTCCCTTCATCAGTAGTATGTCGGCATAAGGTACTAGAATGGTGTTGGTTTGCCTCATGAATTCTAACCCAACTATCAGCTCGAAGTCATCAATGATGACCACGCACAAGTTGACTTTTTCTTCATAAGGGCCAAGCTTCACTGGCACTCCTTTGGCTATTCCTCCCACCTGCCGAGGTGGATAGTTAATAGCCTTGACATGACCTCTGCCATTTCCCACAATTAGACCAAGGAATTCTACTTGTGTTTGTCATTCTGCATCCTTCAACTTATGGCTCTCGTATGCCACTAGATGCCCCTCTTGTAGCAAGTCTCCGCTCAATGCATAGTTAGAGGCATCTGTCTGTACTTCGAATGGCTTGGCCAAATCAAGAAGGTCCAAGACGGGGCTACTAGATGTAGCCACTTTCAATGCGTTGAAGGCCTCCGCTCGCTTGGGACCCCAATCCCAAGGCGTGACCTTCTTCAGGAGTTCTATCATTGGCAATGCAATGGGAGAGTAATTCTTCACAAATCGCCGATAAAAGTTGCATAGGCCAAGGATCACCTTCAAGGTATGGATATCCTTAGGTGGCAACCAATATGTGATAGTCTGAATCTTCTGTTGGTCCATCTTTATCTGCCCTTCCTCGATGACATGTCCTAGGAAGTCAATCTACTTTTGGGCGAATGCGCACTTGGATGGCTTCACATATAGTTCGTGCTCCCGCAGTCGGGCTAGGACCTTCCACATGTGCTCCATGTGTTCTTCCAATGTTTTGCTATATATCACAATGTCGTCCAAGTAGACTACTACGAACTCGTCAATGTACTCTCGGAAGACTTGGTTCATCATTATGAAAAATGTGGCTGGAGCATTATTAAAGCCAAATGGCATGACCAGGAAGTCGTACGACCCATATCTTGTTACACAGGACGTCTTGTATTCATCTCCTTAAGCAATTCAGACGTGCTAGTAACCTATCCTCAGGTCTATTTTGGTGAACACTGTGGCACCATCCAATCTATCGAACAAGTCTACCATGAGCGGGATAAGGTACTTGTTCTTCATGGTGTTTTTGTTTAGGGACCAATAATCCACACATAGTCGTAGGGTGCCATCCAGTTTCTTTTGGAATAGCACAGGGGACCCATGAGTGGATTTAGAGGGCACAATGATCCTCGTGTCTAGCATTTCCATCAATTGTCTCTGAAGCTCGGTGAGCTCGAGTTGTGACATTCTGTAAGGCATCCGGGCAGGTGGCTTCGCACCTGGCACCAACTCAATCTCATGGTCCACAGTGCGCCTAGGCGGGAGTCGCTTTGGCATGTCCTGTGGCATGATTCCTTCAAACTCCAAAAGCAATTCCTTCACAGGTGCAAGAATGGGACCTGAGAAGCGTTCTATATCTTCAATAAAGAGGGTAGCCAGGAATGTAGGTTCATGTCTTTTGACTTCCTTCTTCAACTGCAAGGCCGAGATGTTCTCAACGGCCATCTTTATGGTTGTGCATGGAATAATACAGACATTGGCCCCGCTTGCTCCCATCATCAGTAATATGTCGGCATAAGGTACTGGAATGGTGTTGGTTTGCCTCATGAATTCCAACCCAACTATCAGCTCGAAGTCATCAATGATGACCACGCGCAAGTTGACTTTTCTTTCATAAGGGCCAAGCTTCACTGGCACTCCTTTGGCTATTCCACCCACCAACTGAGGTAGTGAGTTAATAGCCTTGGCATGACCTTTGCCATTTCCCACAACTAGACCAAGGCATTCTACTTGTGTTTGTCGTTCTACATCTTTCAACTTTTGGCTCTCGTATGCCACTGGATGCCCTATTGTAGCAAGTCTCCGCCCAATGCATAGTCAGAGGCATCCGTCTGTACTTCGAATGGCTTGGCCAAATCAGGAAGGGCCAAGACGGGGCTACTAGATGTAGCCACTTTCAATGTATTGAAGGCCTCCGCTCACCTGGGACCCCAATCCCAAGGCATGACCTTCTTCAAGAGTTCTATCAATGGCAATGCAATGAGAGAGTAATTCTTCACAAATCACCGATAAAAGTTGCATAGGCCAAGGATCACCCTCAAGGTGTGGATATCTTTAGGTGGCAGCCAATCTGTGATAGTCTGAATCTTCTGTTGGTCCATCGTTATCTGCCCTTCCTCGATGACATGTCCTAGGAAGTCAATCTGCTTTTGGGCGAATGCGCACTTGGACGGCTTCACATATAGTTCGTGCTCCCACAGTTGGGCTAGGACCTTCTGCATGTGCTCCATGTGTTCTTCCAATGTTCTGCTATATATCACAGTGTCGTCCAAGTAGACTACTACGAACTCGTCAATGTACTCTCGGAAGACTTGGTTCATCAATGTGCAAAATGTGGCTGGAGCATTAGTCAAGCCGAATGGCATGACCAGGAAGTCGTACGACCCATATCTTGTTACATAGGACGTCTTGTGTTCATCTCCTTTAGCAATTCAGACGTGCTAGTACCCTATCTTCAGGTCTATTTTGGTGAACACTGTGGCACCTCCTAATCTATCGAACAAGTCTACCATGAGCGGGATAGGGTACTTGTTCTTCATGGTGATTTTGTTTAGGGACCGATAATCCACACATAGTCATAGGGTGTCATCCTGTTTCTTTTGGAATAGCACAGGGGACCCATGAGGGGACTTGGAGAGCACAATGATCCTCGTGTCTAGCATTTCCATCAATTGTCTTCGAAGCTCGGTGAGCTCGAGTTGTGACATTCTGTAATGCATCCGAGCAGGTGGCTTCGCACCTAGCACCAACTCAATCTCATGGTCCACAGTGCGCCTAGGCGCTGGAACAATATAATTTATAGAAATAGCATAAGTCTGAAATTCGATTTAACAAAATATTGCTAATACAAGGTAAATCCCCCAGAAACTAGCAAATACGGAGTCATGAACTCTACAATTAATTACAAGTCTGAACTAAATAATAATACTGTCTGAACTGAAACAGTAGTACATAAGAAAAGACAAGTCTAAACTGCGGCCAAGAATGCAGCTCAACCTCACCTCTCAAATATAAGCCCAACAAGCAAATCTACTGCTGATAACTGGTCCCCACACCGACCCAGTGTACTCAGTAAGTATCGCAACTAACCTCGGCAAGGTAAAAGCAACAAGAATTATAAATGATACCTGCTATAACCGGTACAGTTTTATAAATCCAACAAGTATAGAACAATAATGTGATCATGTATAAGGTACTAAAAGGACTATCTGTGTGTGTGTACAATTACTCAAAATCTCTGTTCAGTCAATGCTACAACATATAAGATGATATGCAAGTAAATTAGACAATAAACCATAAAAATTGCAAGTAAAGATGAAATGCAATTCCAAAACAACACTGGCCAGACTTTTTTCAACCTTTCCATATTCGTGCCAAACTACTGATAAGTTTTCTTCAATAACCGCGTGTACACCATCAAGAGAGAAACATGAGAGGGTGACCCTAGGGGAATGGATCCATATCCAAACATTGCATGTACAACTTACGTGTTGCACGGACAACTCATGTGCTAGTAGAATCAACCGCACGGACAACTCAAGTGCTAATAATATCAATAATTGGATCCGCATGGACAACTCACATGCTGCACGGACAACTCACGTGCTAATAGAATCAACTTCACGGACAACTCACGTGTTAATAATCACAATTCACCCAGCATAGTCACAAGCTACCAGTCCAACTCATAACACAAAGAAAGAAAATATACGAGAATATATGTACATGATCAATGATTATCAAGTTTCATAATCCTGGACTGGTATAACTAACATTCTATAGTGTAGGCATGTGCAATGTGTGCTATCACAGCTAGAACATACAGTTTTCATCAAGAAATAGCAGTTTATCAGGTTCAACCAGAAGAATAACCACAGCGAAATCTCAAATATGGTACAAATAGCTCACAGAGGGGTACAAATAGGAGAAACATCTCAATTTGAAGCTTAGAAATCATTTCAAGGCATGTCATAGCCTAAGCACTACCCTGAGCATGGAAATAGTACCCCCGGTGCACGCATATGGGTTCTACCCCACGCATATGCGCCACTCATATCACGTAGCTATCAAAAATAATTTCGGCATCTAATGCCTCAACCAAGTTTAGATAAGATACTTAACTTAAGCAAGACAAATCACTTCTCTAACAAGCCTTTCCCGCGTGTATCGACCTCCAAACGATCCGAATCTAACCAAACCAACTAAATATAATCAATAAAAGCCATAGGATTTGATTTCAAATGATAAAGCTAAGATCTTTAACCAAAATCAAAAAGTCAACCCATATAGTCAACCCCAAGCTAGTACCTTGTAACCCGACAAAATTCACAAATTTCGAACACACATTCCATTACCAGTCCAACCATACCAAAATCATCCAATTCTGACCTCAAATCGACCTTCAAACCTCCATTTTTCATTTTAGGAAAGTTTTCACAAAATCCCCCATTTCCTCACTTTAATTCACTAATTAAATGCTAAAAACAAAGATGGAATCATGAAATAATAACAAATCCGAGTAAAAAACACTTACCCCGATCCAAATCTTGAAAATCCCTTCCAAAATCGCCCAAACTCGAGCTTTACAAATAAAAATATGAAATAAATACTCTAACCCTCGATTTGGAATTTTAATAGTTTTCCCAGTTACTGAGATTCGCGATCGCGGGACCCACGTCATGATCGCAAAGAAAAAAATTATCCCATCCCTAAAATAGCCTACACGAATGCAAAAACCTTGTTGTGAACGCGATGCTCACCAGCCCTACTACTACATGAATGCAGGCTCCTCTACGCGATCACGTAAGCCCAATGCTTGACGCCCCAACTGACCTCTCCTCTATGCTAACGCGTGAACCTTCTCACGTCCGTGATGACCTGAAACCCTCAATGCTTCACGAACGCGGGCCTAGTATCCCAAATCGAAGAATAAAATACCACCTGCCAGTAACAACTCTTCGCGATCACGTCCCTTCCTTCACGATCGCGAAAGAGGAAACCAGATACACAACTATCAGCAGTCCAACAAAGTACAAAATGAAGCCAAACTTGATCTAAATCACACTTGAGGCCTCCGGGCCCCAATCCAAACATACCAACAGGTCCTAAAACACAATACGAACTTAGCTGAAGTTTCAAATCACATCAAACAACATTAAAATCATGAATCGCACAACTAATGAACTTCCAACTTCTAAAACCAATGCCGAACCATATCAAATCAACTCCGAATGACCTCAAATTTTGCACACTAGTACCAAATGACACAACAAACCTATTCTAACTCTCAGAACCAAATTTAATACCGATATCGATAAAATCAACTCTCAGTCAAACCTTTCAAACCTTTAACTTTTCAGCTTTCGACAATTCAAGCCAAAACAACCTACGTGTAATCCCCCGGAAAATTTTGAAGTATTTCAGTGTAAAGCCCCGTAAATTTAGCAAGTGAATTCAAGGTTTCGTGGTGCCGGAGTAGACTTACATGTTTGAGGATGGTATAAAATCTTCGCAGCGAGCTTACTCACTGCGGTTCGGACTTTTTGGGTTGAACAATGCACCGAAAAGTAAAGGAAAATTTTTGGCATAAAAATGCATTTCTGCGGTCCATTGCACGACTACAGAACCACTCTGCGGGCCGCATAATGGCCGCAGAAGGGAGCAGGAGAAGGGTATCTCCGCCACAACATTAGCCTTCCCCGGATAGTATAAAATATTAATGTCATAATCCTTGAGTAATTCAAGACATCTTCTCTGCCTCAAATTCAATTCCTTCTGTTTGAAAATATATTGAAGGCTCTTATGGTTCGTGAATATATCCACATGGACCCCATATAAATAATGACGCCAAATTTTCAATGCAAAAACCACCGCCGCAAGTTCTAAATCATGTGTTGGATAGTTCTTTTCATGATTCTGTAGTTGCCTAGAAGCATAAGCTATCACCTTCCCATGTTGCATTAATACACACCCAAGCCCGATTCTTGAAGCATCACAGTATACCACAAATCCATCTATACCCTCTGGTAGAGTCAACATCGGTGCCGTAGTCAATCTTGCTTTCAATTCCTGGAAACTCTTTTCACAAGCATCTGACCATTGGAACTTAATTGCCTTCTGCGTCAATTTAGTCAATGGAGAGGCAAGAGTAGAAACCCCTCCACAAACTTTCTATAATATCCAGCTAAGCCTAAGAAACTGCAAATCTCTGTTGGAGTTGTAGGCCTAGGCCAATTCTTCACAGCTGAAATTTTTTGAGGATCAACCTTAATTCCCTCACTATAAACTACATGACCCAAGAATATGACTGATTCAAGCCAAAATTCACACTTTGAAAACTTTGCATATAACTGGTGCTGATGTAGGGTTTGCAGAACTACCCTGAGATGATCGGCATGATCTTCTCGACTTCTTGAATATACAAGAATATCGTCAATAAATACTATCACAAAAGAGTCAAGGAATGGCTTAAAAACGCGATTCATAAGATCCATGAAGGCTGCTGGGGCATTTGTTAGCCCAAAAGACATCACCAGAAATTCAAAATGCCCATACCGGGTCCTAAAAGCTATTTTCGGAATATCTCGCTCCCTGATCTTCAATTGGTGATACCCGGATCATAGATCAATTTTGGAAAAGTACCTAACACCTTGCAATTGGTCAAACAAATTATCTATCCTTGGTAGTGGGTACTTATATTTGACTGTTACCTTATTAAGTTCCTGATAGTCAATACACAATCTCAGTGACCCATCTTTCTTTCTTACAAAAAGGACCGGTGCGCCCCAAGGCGACACACTTGGCCGGATAAAACCCTTTTCTAACAAATCTCTCAATTGCTCCTTTAGCTCTTTCAATTCTGCCGGTGCCATTCTGTAGGGTGGAATAGATATAGGATGCGTGTCTGGCATTACATCAATACCAAAATCAATCTCCCTCTCTGGTGGGATCCTAGGGAGTTCATCCGGAAAGACTCCCGGAAATTCATTCATAACAGGCACAGACTCAAGTGTAGGTGCCTCAGCATCGGTGTCCGTAACCCGGACCAAATGGTAAATACATCCTTTGTTGATCATTTTTGTGGCCTTTAGGTAAGAAATAAACCTATCCTTCGGCACTACATCATCACCCTTCCACTCAATAACTAGCTCATTTGGAAATTCGAACCTAACAGTTCTGGTTCGGCAATCAAGCTTTGAAAAACAAGAATAAAGCGAATCCATCCCCATTATCACATCGAAATCGACCATTCTCAATTCAATAAGATCGGCCACATTGTCCCGACCACGCAATGTAACAACACAATCCCTATAAACCCGCGTGGCTAAAATAGACTCACCAACCGGAGTAGATACAGAGAATGGCTCATAAAGCTGATCTGGTTCTATCCCAAATTCCATAGCAACATGAGGTGTGACATATGACAAAGTGGAACCGGGATCAATAAGAGCATATACATCATGAGATTGGACAGTCAACATACCTGTAACAACATCTGGAGAAGCCTCTGAATTCTGGCGACCCCTCATAGCATAGAAACGGCCGAATCCTCCTGAATTTTGTGCTCTACCCCTAGCTGCACCACGCCCTGTGGGTGTTGGAGTGCCTCGAGATGGAGGAGGTGCTGCAGATGTAGTAACTGCAGAACTGGCTGGCTGTGCCATGCCCCTACCTGTACACTGGCAGGACGAACGACAATCCCTTTGAATGTGACCCCTCAATTCGCATCCGTAGCATATGGGTAAGTCCATGTAGCATATTCCTAGGTTCATCTTTCCACACCTAGGGCATGGGGGCTTCCTCTGCTGCTGAAATCTACCACCATGACGACCCTACTGATTGGATCCCATGTTGCCCTGACTGGGCCTGAAACGGCTCCACTGCTGCTGCTGACTAGGCCCTGATGGCGGTGCACTAGTCGAAAACTGAGCAAAGGACTGTGATGACCCTCCTCTGAATGTTGACTTGCCACCACCTGAAGAACCACCAAAGTTGCCCGTAGACCGGGCCTTATTACTACCATCTCGCTCCATTCTGTTCCTTAATTTGTGGGTCTTTGTGGCTTGAGCGAATGCCACCATCCTTCCATAGTTCATATCAGAATTCAAGGCTGTTGTAGCGGCCTCATTAATTACCAATGGACTAAGGCCCTGTACAAATCGGCGAACTCTAGCCTCCATAGTGGGCAGCATGTAAATAGCATATTTAGACAGGTACGCAAATCTCATATGGTAATCCCACACACTCAGGCTACCTTGCCTCAATTTCTCAAACTTAGTAGCACGGGCTGCCTTAGTCTCGACAGGCAAGAAATGATCAATGAAGGCGTCGGCAAACTTACTCCACCTCGTCGGAGAGCTCCCTTCTTCACGGGACTCCTCCCATAGTTCAAACCAAGAATATACCACCTCTTTCAGGCGGTAGGAGGCCAATTCCACTGCCTGTGTTTCAGTAGCACGTATAACTCTGAGAGTCTTGTGCATGTCATTAATGAAATCCTGGGGATCTTCCTCTGGGTTAGTACCCGTGAACACTGGAGGATCCAACTGAAACCTGTTCACCCTGGAACTAGTAGAATCCCCTGGCTGACTGGAAGAAGTGGGTGCAACATTTGACCTTTGGGTCTGGAAAGCCACTATTTGAGCCAACATCTGTATGGCTCCCCTAAGATCAACATCAGAAACACTAGAATTGGAAGCTGGAACTGGAGGTGGAACTGGTATATCAGTTGGGGGAACTGTTGCACCTTCAGTAGGTGTAGGGACATGTGCGGTCTGATCAGTTGTAGTAGAGTCAGGCAGTATAGTAACTAGAGGAATATTCTCACTCCTCGGGTGCTCACCTGCATTATCAATTATATGATCAACTGTCACTCCTAGGGTGACATTGGCTCTTTGGCTAGTTCTTGCCTTCTTCTTAGGTGCCATGTACTGAAAATTAGAGCAACTCAGGAGTTAAAGGAGGAACAATTTTACAACAAGCTTTATCGCACGATCAAGAACATGAAAGAAGGGTATTATTCCTAAATGGCCATGTAGCATCCTAATTATAGATGTGGTCAACAACACACCGATAATAAGGACTCTACTAGACACGGCTCCGAGACATCCTAGGACACTTTAAAACCTTAGGCTCTGATACCAAGTTTGTCACGCCCCAAAACCGAGGAGCGCGACCGACGCTCAACCGAGTGAACCCGATTGGGCAAGCCAAATTCCTTCTACCCAAACTCATTCATGAATAAAGAGAATATATGTTTTCCTTAATTAAACAATAAAGTGGTCATGTCTGCAATTACCAATTTCTTACCATAAGTTTCACCATTTTTAAAGTCTCAAATGGAAAAGAAATACAACCACAACATAGCATAGTTTGTCTTTCCCAGCACCAATACACAACCCACATTATGTCTACGGAGCCTCTATAGATAAAGAAGAGTACAATGATAATGCCGGCAACAAGGCCCCGGCTATACCTCAAATCGAATACACAAAGTACAAAGGATACATGACCTCGGGATGAAGTGGGGCTCACCAAGTTAGCTGGGAATAAAGTGCACTGCTATCACTGATCAATATCTTCTGCTGTGGAACCACCTGCATCCATTGAAAGATGCAGCGCCCCCGGCAAAAGGGACGTTAGTACCGTCGAATAGCACTAGTATGTATAACTAAACATCCTCTCAATAGAATGACAAATAATACAAACAAGATTATCATAATATCAATGAAAGCCTTAATCAACATCAAACCTCAATTTAGGATCAAGACAGTGTTCAAATTAATTTCCATATCTCACATTGGGAGATTTTTAGTATCGATATACCATTGTCCACAATACCAGTACCATTATTTACCATACCAATACCACTATTCACAATACCATTATTCACAAAACCAGTACCATCATACTCTTAGCACGGAGTCCTATCACGACTCGATCGGCTAGGCTATCTCAGTAGAGACGTCAACCACAATTTCTCTTAATATCAATACCACTGTCTTTAACACTGAGTCTGATCACGACTCGATCGGCTAGGCTATCCATTAGGGACATCGACCACAATCATAAATTCAATTACAATTTTCAGCACAATCACCACCATGTGTGCGGCATGGTGTCCGATCATGACCCGACCGGCTAGGTTGTCTTATTTGAGACATCAACCTTTTTATATCAATCATCACATTTCATAATACTTTCACATCTTTTCATTTCATTGGCACTAATGGCCATAATTATAATATCATTCTTGGCACGTTGGCCATATTCAGTATTTCATGCTCACCTTATCAATTTCAAATATCATTATCATCATCAACAACAAATACAACTCAAATCAAAGTGTGTAATACACATGTGAGCAATTTAGAGTCTAAGGCACATTGAGATATTTCACAAAATTTGGCATAATAGCCTTCATTTGAACTTGACTTAAAGTCAAAACATTATTAATGCACAGCCTGTATTTTTAACATATCCTCAATTGGTAACATAACATGAATAAAGCATTTAGGATGCTTGTTGAATATATATAAATATATATATATATATATATATATATATATATATATATATATATATATATATATATATCTTTCAACCCAATCTTTCGGAATGGCCAGTCTCATAATGAATCACTCGGGACTTACATAATTTATATGAATATCGTGGGATTCAATTCTAAGAGAAGAGTTTAGCCAACATACCTCGCTTGAGCTTCCTTACACTCTAAATGTTCCATAATTCTTAGCAACTTCAATCTATTGTAGAAATATAACAAATTGAATCAAAATTAGGAAGATGATCATGGTTCGAGCTCATTTGAGCATTTTATCAAACACTAAGTGTACATTAAGGTTTTAAGGTCCTTTTATGGAGAATTCCATCATCCCACAACCCAATCTTTACCATTTTTAGCTCAAAAATCTTCCTACATCATTTGATAACACATGCATGTAAAATAAACAACTCTCATGCCCAAAAATTATCTTGCTAGAGTGTAGAATCTTACCTCTAGGATGAAGACCTAGTGAGCTTCCCTTCTTAATATTCCAAAACTTGAGCAAGAATTGAAGAAAAATTATTGAAGAACACCTTCTCACTCTAGGGCACTCTCTCTCACTCTAGAATACCAGATTAGGTCTCAAAAATGGCCCAAAGAGTGTATTTAACGAAATAGGGTCGGGTTTTAAAAACCCAAAATTGGAGCTCCGGAACAAGATCGCATAACCGATATGCGATCGCATATGCGATTGCATAACCGATATGCGGACCGCATATCGTTCGCATAATTGGTTACAAAAAAGCCAAAAGAACTATCTGTGTATGCGGTCACTATGCGGTCCGCATAACTGTTATGCGGTCGCATAATGCACCGCATAACAATTATGCGGTCGTATAGTTGCTTCCAACTGACCCAATTAACTCCCTCACTTTGCGGCCATTATGCAGTCCGCAGAGTGGTTCTGTGGTCGCATAATGGACCGCAGAAATGCACTTTTCCGCCAAAACGTTTCCTTTACCTTCCGGTGCATTGTTCAACCCAAAAAGTCCGAGCCGCGGAAGAATTTCTACAATCCTCAAACACGTAAGCCTAGTATGGTACCATAAAATATTATTTTCTTTGCAAATTCTACCAGGCTTTACACTTAAGTACTTCAAAATTTTTCGGGGTGTTACAGACCGCATACACGGACAGATTTTTGATCGTTTTGGTCTGTAATTATGCGACCGATATGCGGTCTGCATATCCATTATCCGGTCGCATATGCGACCACAGAACCTGTTCCGGAGCTCCATTTTTGGGTTCTTACAACCCGACCCTACTTCGCTAAATACACGTAAAGGGTCATTGTTTAGCAAAACTTCTGATGTTTAGAGAGAAGGGAGAGTGTTTTAGAGAGAGAGGAAACCCTAGGCTAATTATTCATCAAGTCTTGCTCAAATCGTGGAGGATTAACAAGGAAAACCCACAAGTTCTTCATCTAAGAGGTAAGGTTCCATACCCTAGTTTTCAATTTCAAATTTGGGTAGAAGATGGTTGATCAGGAGTATGATTCATGGGTATGAGATTATTATTTATACATGCATGTATCAATAAGAATTGTGGGAAGATTGTTGAGCTGAAATAAGTAAGGATTGGGTTGTGGAGTGAAGGAAATCTTGTAGAAGAACCTTGTGGTCAAATTTGCACACCTAGTATCTGATAAAATGCTCAAATGAGCTGAGACCATGAATATCTTCCTAATTATGATTCAATTTTGTTATGTCTCAAAATAGATCGAGATTGCTAAGAATTCTAGATTATTCTAGAGTTAAGGAATCTCGATTGAGGTATGGTTGCTAAACTTTCTCTTTTGGAATTGAATTCCATAATGTTTTCGTAAGTTTCAAAGTATGGGTTGCGTATTAAAAGGTTATGGCTTTGAGTCATGTTTCATTGAAAGATAATATGCCAAATTGTGTGAGAAAATATCAATATTCTTAAGACTCTTAATTGCTCATATGTGTACCTAAAGTCTTGATTTGGAAATGTCTTATTGTTGATAATCTATAAAGATGGTTGGAAGTGAAATAAGTTAATTGGGGATATAGAGTGTGGCCAACGTTCCAAGAATTTAAGTTATGATTGTGTCTAGTAGTGCAAATGATTTTAGAAGATGCAATAAAGAATATGAAATGAGCCTCGACTCAATTGTTTAAAAATGACTTCGAAGATAGAATTACCTAAAAGCTTTTGTACTCAATTCATGCCCATTAGTGATTGCTTTAACTAATGCTTTGCTTTATAAATATATCTAATGTGATTCGAGTTCTATATACTCATGTGTTGAACTGATACATTGTCATTGCTAGGGAAGAGCATTGTAAGAATAAATGGTGTATTGATTATTTATGATTTTCATGTGTGTTTCTATTATTGGATGGTATGCCTCATTCTTTGGGAAGAAACCATTTGTGTTTGAAGTTTCCATTTCAAATGGATTTGAAGTATATGATTTCTAAAATATCCTATATGTTGATACTTGATGGTGATCTTTGAAATTGAAAGAGGTGAAAGTGTGGAATATGAAATACGGCCATCGTGCCAGGAATAAAGAATTTTGTGAATGGCCTAATGAGCCAAGGAAATATTGTCGTTGTGAATGACTGGGAATACTAATGAGAATTTATACAATATGAAAGATTTTGAGGTGAGTACAATTGTATTTATGATATTTCTGTTTGCAAATCAAATAAAAAATATTTTTGGGAGCATCATTAGCAAAACCGAGGAAGGGTGGGTCATAAGGCCCACACTTGAAACTACACGTGCCGGTGTAGGGGTGGATTATGATTATTCCCCTTATTTGGGATGAAATTGGAACCTTTTGGGAAATTGTGATATCATTCCCCTTAATTGGGATGAAACTGGAACCTTTGTGGATTGGAAAAGTCAACCTGCACGACATATGTGGGAAGGCAGCCTAGTTGATCGGGTGGAGATCAGACGCCATATTGCGCATATAGTGGTACTACTCTTGGTAATAAATTTCTTTCGCATCACATGTCAAACCACATTGTTCGTGGGGAGATGGCCTAGCCGATCGGGCATGATCAGACTCCGTGCTAACAAAGACAGTGGTATATCGGTGCTAATGATCTCCCAACCAAAATTGTATATGAAGTTCATATTTTAAAAATTATTATGTTTTAACTGAACATTTGGATATTGTTGATTATGACTTGTTGTTTCTATATGTTGCCTTTTCTTATGTGGTCATTCTATATTGAAAAAGGACTTTTAGCTATGCATACTAGTGCTATTCGACATTACTAACGTCCCTTTTGCCGGGGGTGCTGCATCTTTAATGGATGTAGGTGGTTCAACAGCAAGCGGCATTGATAAGTGATAGCAGTGCACTCTTTTCAGCTGATTTGGTGAGCCCCACTTCATTTCGGGGTCATGTATCTTTATTTTCTCATGTACTGTGTTTTGAGGTATAGCCGGGGCCTTGTTGCTGGCATTTCTATATTACTCTTCTATTGTATTTAGAGGCTCCGTAGACAGGTTGTGGGTTGTGGTTGAAGTTAGGAATTGAACTAGAAATGTTGGTACTTGGAAATCATGTTTTTCATTAATTCTATAAACTCGTAATATTTTGGAAATTATGAATGAAGCTGCTAAGAGAATGAAAAAGGACGTTGTTAATAAAATCTTTTCAGTGAATGATTAATGGAGTACATCTCCTCTTTATTCATGGATGATTTTGTATAGAAGGAAATCTAATAGGCTTGCTCGGCCGGGTTCTCTCGGTTGAGCACCGGTCGTGCTCCCCGAGTTTGGGGCGTGACACTATGAACCTCCAAATCAATATTCGGACATACACCTAGGTCTAAAATCACCATATGAAGCTATTGAAACCATCAAAACACCATTTCAGAGTCGTCTACACAAAATTCAAACTCCGATCAACTCTTTCATATTAAGCCTTCAACATTGACACTAAGTGTCTCAATTCACTCCGAAATATCCTCGAAACCAAATCAACCACCCCGACAAGTTACATAACCATAAATGAGCATAGAATAAGCAATAAATAGGGTAACGAGGCTACAATAGACAAAATGACCATCCAGGTCGTTACAGTATGGTATTTCTGGACTTAGGCGTATGCCTAGAATTAAATTCGGAGATTCTTAGGTTGAATTGGCTCATTTTACCAAAAGTTGGCAATTTGAAGATTTCAAAATCTCCTAAGTTTGACCATGGTTTGCTTTATGCCTATCGAGTTCGGATTTTGGTATTGAGACTTGGAATAGGCCTGTTTTGTCATTTGAAACTTATGTGCGGTGTTTGGTGCCATTCCGAGTTGGTTTGATACGAATCAGATGCTTGGTTGTGATTTTAGCGATTCTTGAGTTTCTTTGTGAATTATATGCATTTTGGTGTTCGATTCATGGTTTTGAATGTTATTTTGGTATTTTGAGTTTGTGAGCGAGTTTGTATGATGTTTTTAGACGTGTAGATATTTGGTGTGGAGCCCCGGGGGCTCGGGTGAGTTTCAGATGCATTTCAGAGTGATTTGAATTGTTTCAAATTTTGCTTGTTTTTGGGTTGATGTTGCAGGTCTGTCAAATGCGAGATCATGTTCGAATTTGCGTACCTTGCATTTGTGTGGTGGGAATTGCATTTGTGAGTTTGGCTGGGTGTTAGGGTGTTAGCTTTTGAAGACTATTGGTTTGCATTTGCGATGGGGCAGCTGGGCAGGGAAAACAACAATTACGATCCGGGTGTCACTTTTGCGAAGGGGACTGTCTTCGTATTTGCGAAGCCAGTGTCTCTTTTGCGACATTCCCTAGGCTTAGCAAGCATTGCATTTGTGATCATTTGGTCGCATTTGCGAACCCCAGGTCGCATTTGTGACTTGCAGCTGAACAAAAAGATAGGATTTCTAGAATTAGTCTCATTTTATCATATTTTGAACCCTAGACTCGGTGGGAGGCGATTTTAGGAGGGGATTTTCATACCAAGCTATTGGGTAAGTTTTTTTCATAAAATTTTGATAATATAACTTGATTATCTATGAATTTTAAAATCTAATCCACGAGATTTGAAGAGAAATTTTGGGGATTTTTGACTATATTTTGAATAATGATAATTTGAGAAAGATTTGAGAGTCTATTTGGACTCGGATTTGAAAATCACACACATATATGGGCTCGTGGGGTTATGGGTAGTCGAGATATACCCCTCGACTCGGGTTTTGACTAGGCGAGCTCCAGGTTGACTTTTGTTGACCTTTTGAGAATTGTGTAAAGATCTTAACTTTATTAATCTGAATTGGTTTTTCTTTCATTGTGTGATATTAGTAAGTTTGTTTTTTGCAAGATTTGAGCCGTGCGGAGGTGAATGTCAAAGGAAAAGAATTTTTAGAGTACTGATTGTGGCTATTTGAGGCAAGTATCTTGCCTAACTTTGTGTGGAGAAATTACCCCTTAGGATTTGGTCTAATTTGCATTATTTGTGCTATGTGAAATGATGTGTACATAAGGTGACGAGTGTGTACATGAGCATATGTGTGGTAATTGACCGGATTAGACCTTAGGCTATTAATATGACTTGAATTGGAGTTGTTTGTTATATGAAACAAGTTTTATCGTTGCTCACTCCCCGAACCCATATGTTATTGTTATGATTCTTTTACACATTGTTGTTCAGTCGTGCTATATCTTGATATTGTTGTTGTGGCCAGTGTGTACGTGTGTGCGGGTTGATTTGTTATTGTGTGGAGTATAAGGGTGGCGAGATGCGCATGTGGAAACATAAGGGTGGTGTTTGTTGATACACATGCAGAGAGATAAGGGGCTTATGTGCGTGTTGCAAATAAGGGGAATACTTCATTGTGATGCACACGCGGCGACATAAGGGGGCTTATGAATGTGTAGCTATATAAGGAGAAATATTTCCTTGTGATGCTCATGCGGCGTTATAAGGGTGGCTTGTTGACGATAAGTTGTGGTATTGCGGGGTAATCCTTGATGTTACTCATGTGTCGGAACGGGTTGATGTTTTTAACATTTCTTGTTTTTCCTTAAATAATGTCACTTTGTGTTTCCATGAGTCATTGGTTGAATTGCCTGGTTATCATATGCCCACTCTTGTTTGATATTTATTCTGTTATGTTTTCGTTGTCAGTTTTTTATTGATATCTTGCTCAAGATTATTTGACTAGTGAGTGTCTCGACTTACCTCGTCACTACTCTACCGAGGTTAGTCTTGATACTTAATGGGTACCGACTATGGTGTACTCATACTACGCTTCTGCACATTCTTTTTATGAAGATCCAGGTACCTTAGAATGTGCTGGTCATTAGTGAGTTAATCCCGAGCTGCTAGAGACTTCAAGGTATACGTGTTGTTTCGCTCGCAGGCCTCCGATTCACCATCTTGTTTCATTTTTGCTACTATTTATAATGTCACGACCCAAATCCCTAGTACAATTGTCTGAGTAATAGAACAGTACTAAAGAAAATAAAGGAAAAGAGAGTCAAGGTCTGCAGACGTCATATCAACTACCTTGAAGTCTCCAAGCAAGTACTAGCATGAATCTAGCAATCACCACGTCCAGATGCACCTGGATCTGCACACGAAGTGCAGAGTGTAGTATGAGTACAATGACCCCATGTACTCAATAAGAAACGGATGTAACCTTGGGCTGAAAGCATTGATGAGCTCAGAAGAAAATTGCCAGAGTCTAATATAATGACAACACATGTTTAATGATGACAATAACAATAAATAACTTAAAGGAATTATAATAATCGGCTCGTTCATCTTACAGAAATTTAGACATCCTTTCAAGTTCAACAATTAAAGCCCAACACTGATAAGAACAAGTCAATTTCAACTAGCATGAGGAATGGTACATCTCTATGCCTACATGTCAAATATGCATGTCAAATGAATGATTTCACGGAGATATCCCTAAGTACTCTCACTCTCAGAATAGTCAATCTGTCTGTCTTAAATGGCCACTCATCACACACACAATAACTCAGCATTTTATGGGTGTCTGGCATCAATGCCACTCGCCAAAGCACATGTATATATCACTGTGCATACGCTCACTGCTTGTATGTCAGACTCCAGAGAAGCGGATCCTGCCCAAGCACTAATCAAAGCCTATAAGACATGCTACGGCATGCAACCGATCCACATAATAATAACAATAGTAAAGCCAATATGGCCTGCTGCGGCGTACAGCTTGATCCATAATAACACTCTCAACACGGCTCTGAGACCCACCTTAGTCATCAATCTCACAAGTATCAAGGGCTCACAATCTCGTACCACACAGCCTGACAATGATAACATGTGATGTAACAGTGAATGACGAACATAGACTGTGATATGATATGCAAATGAAGATCCATGGCTGAGATATCGGCCTCCGAACGACTAGAATCTAGTCACAAACAACTTAATCATAATAAATAATGCTGTAGGAAACAACTCCAAACTATTAAGTTTCGATCTTTATCAAAACAAAAAAGTCCACCCTGGGTCAGCACCTCGAAAACCGGTAAAACCCACAAATTCCGAACACCCATTCCGATACAAGTCCAACCATACCAAAATCAACTAATTCCGACTCCAAGTCGACCTTCAAATCCTAAATTTTCAATTTTGAAAAGTTTATACAAAATCCCCAATTTCTCTACTTCAAAACCCCAAATAAATGATAAAAACTAAGATGGAATCATGAATAATGAACAATCCGAGTTGAAAACACTTACCCCGATCCAAATCGTGAAAATCCTCTCCAAAATTGCCCAAAATCGAGCTCTACAACTCAAAATATGATATAACAACTCTAACCCTCAAAATGGGATTTAAAGGGGTCAGCCGAGTGACTCTCGAACTTGTGATCACTTAATCGCATATGCAGTCCCGCAGGTGCGGCCAAAACATGCTTCTACGATAACTGATGAAGCCTCCGTCCTTTCGCATCTACAAGTCTGCTTCTGCAGACAATCTTCGCACCTGCGCTTCCGCAAATGCGGCTCTCCCACCGCATCTGCGTCCAGTGCCTTGCTCAGCTTAAATCTACTTCTGCGGAACATCAAACGCATCTGCGGGCTCGCAGATGTGGCAAAACCCTCGCACCTGCGACCCATCGCCAGCCCAGCCAAAATACGCATCAGAACTGAAGCCAACAACCATCTCACCATGTGCAACCATGTTCCACCAACCATCCGAATCACACCCGAGGCCCCCGAGGACACCATCCAAACATACCGACAAGTCCTAAAACACGACACAAATTTAGTCGAAGCCTCAAATCACATTAAACAACATCAAAATCATGAATCGCACACCAATGCAAGCCTAATGAAACTATTGAACTTCCAACTTCTAAAGCTTATACCGAACCATATCAAATCACCTCTGAATGACCTCAAATTTTTCACACTAATCCCAAATAACACAACGGACCTATTCCAACTCCCCGGAACCAAAATCCAAACATGGTATCAGCAAAGTCAACTCTCGGTCAAACCTCTCAAACTTCCAAACCTTCAACTTTCTACCTTTTGCTAAAATACCTCAAACCAACCTACAGACCTCCAAATCAATATTCGGACATTCGCTTAAGTCCGAAATTACCATACGAAGCTACTGGAACCATCAAAACTCTATTCCAGAGTCGTCTACACAAAATTTAAACTCTGGTCAATTCTTTCAACTTAAGCTTCCAACCTTGGGACTAAGTATTCTGATTCACTCCAAAACATCCCCGAAACCAATCCAACTACCCCGGCAAGTAACATAACCACAAATGAACATAGAAGTGGCAATAAATAGGGGAACAGGACTACAATACACAAAACGACCGCCCAGGTCGTTACATTTTCCCCCTCTTAGACAAATGTTTGTCCTCACAACAGGTCTAGAATCATACCTAGAGTCTCAAATAGGTATGGATAACTGCTCTGCATCTCCCGCACGGTCTCCCAAGTAGCCTCCTCGACTGGATGGCCTCTCCACTGAACCTTTACCGAAGTCTTCCGAACATGCCGATCAAAAATGGCCACCGGCTCCACATCATAAGTCAAATCCCATCTAACTGAACCGTGTTGAATTCCAAAACATGTGACGGGTTACCATAATACTTTTGGAGCATAGAAACATGAAATACTAGGTGAACACCCGATTGGCCAGGTGGCAATGCAAGCTTGTAGACCATCTCTCCAATTCTCTCAAGCACCTCAAAAGGGCCAATATACCGAGTGCTCAACTTTCCCTTCTCCCCGAACCTCATCACACCCTTCATGGGCGAAACTTTGAGAAAAACCTTTTCACCCACCATATATGCAACATCATGAACTTTTCTATTAGCATAACTCTTCTGTCTAGACTGAGTTGTGCGAAGCCGCTCCTGGATCAACTTTACCTTCTCCAAGGCATCACGAACCAAATCGGTGCCCAACAACCTAGCCTCCCAAAGATCAAACCAACCAACTGGAGAATGACATCTCCTCCCATATAAGGCCTTATAAGAAGCTAGCTGGATACTCGACTGGAAGCTGTTGTTGTAGACGAACTCTGCTAACGCAAGAAATTGTTCCCATGACCTTCCGAAATCCATAACACAGGCATGTAACATATCCTCCAAGATCTGAATCTTGCGCTTGGACTGCCCGTCCATCTGGGGATGGAATGCTGTACTCAACTCAACCCGTGTGCCCAACTCTCGCTGCACTGCTCTCCTAAACTGCGACGTGAACTGCGTTCCTCAGTCATAAATGATAGAAATGGGCACGCCATGCAAGTAAATAATCTCCAGAATGTAGATCTGAGCCAACCGCTCTATAGAATAGGAAGTCACCACCGGAATAAAGTGTGCAGACTTAGTCAACCGGTCCACAATAACCCAAACTGCATTATATTTCAACAAAGTCTGTGGAAGCCCAAAAACGAAATCCATGGTAATACACTCCCATTTGCACTCCGGTATCTCCAATCTTTGAATCGACCCTCCCAGTTTATGATGTTCATACTTCACCTGTTGAAAATTCAATCACCGAGAGACATATTCAACAATATCTTTCTTCATTCTCCACCACCAATAGTGCTATTTCAAGTCACGGTACATCTTCATGACACCAGCATGAATGGAATAGCGCAAGTTGTGAGCCTCCTCAAGGATCAAATCTCTCAACCCATCAACAATTGGAACACAAATCTGGCCTATAACACCATCATCGCTAATCATAACCTCCTTAGCACCACCCCGCTGCACCATATCCTTCAACACCAACAAGTGAGGATCATCAAACTGATGAGCCTTGATATGCTCCAACAATGATGACTGAGCCACAACGCAAGCAAGAACCCGACTAGGCTTCGAGACATCCAATCTCACAAACTGATTGGCCAAGCCTGAACATCCATGGCTAGTGCCTTCTCTACTAATGGTAAACATGCCAAGCTTCCCATACTCTACGCCTTCCTACTCAGTGCATCGGCCACCACATTGGCCTTCCCTGGATGATATAATATAGTGATATCATAGTCTTTCAGAAACTCTAACCATCTCCACTGCCACAAATTAAGATCCTTCTGCTTGAACAGATGCTGGAGACTCCGATGATCAGTATAGACCTCGCAATGAACACCGTATAGATAGTGCCTCCAAATCTTCAATGTGTGAACAATAGCTGCCAACTCCAATTCATGCACAAGATAATTCTTGTCATGAACCTCCAACTGCCTAGATGCATAAGCAATCACCCTCAATATGGCGTGTTGCGGCATGCAGCCCGATCCACAATAACACTCTCAATACGGCTCTGAGGCCCACCTCAGTTATCAATCTCACAAGTCTCAAGGGGTCACAATCTTGTACCACACATTCCAATAATGGGAACATGTGATGTAAAAATGAATGATGAACGGAGACTGAGAGATAATATGCAAATGAAGAACCATGACTGAGTGTATAATTACAGTTAAAGAAGATAATGCAAAAAGAACAGAAATACCCTCATTAGGTCTCAACCGAATAAGCACATAGCCTAAATATGATTTCTAACATAAATCACATCTCAATTACTCTGACAAGTAGGAATTACACGGATAACACAAGACTTGAAAGCAACATAGTACAAAAATCAGTCTGGTTCATGATTACCATGGTGCACGCCCACACGCCCATCACCTAGCATATACGTCACCTCAACACAACACAAATAAAATGTTTTCCAGGGATAAATACTCTCAATTCCAAGTTTAGAAATATTATTTACCTCAAAACGCGTAACCCAATACTCCAACAAGCCCTCCCCACGTGTATCGGCCTCCGAACGACTCGAATCTAGTCACAAACAACTTAATCATAATAAATAATGTTGTAGGAAACAACTCCAAACTATTAAGTTTCGATCTTTATCAAAACTAAAAAGTCCACCCCGGGTTAGCACCTCGAAAATCGGTCAAACCCACAAATGCTGAACACCCATTCCGATACAAGTCCAACCATACCAAAATCAACTAATTCCGACTCCAAGTCGACCTTCAAATCCTAAATTTTCAATTTTGAAAAGTTTATACAAAATCCCCAATTTCTCTACTTCAAAACCTCAAATAAATGATAAAAACTAAGATGGAATCATGAATAATGAACAATCCGAGTTAAAAACACTTACCCCGATCCAAATCGTGAAAATCCTCTAAAATTGCCCAAAATCGAGCTCTACAACTCAAAATATGATATAACAACTCTAACCCTCAAAATGGGTTTTGAAGGGGTCTGCCGAGTGACTCTCGCACCTATGGTCACTTAATCGCATATGCGGTCCCGCAGGTGCGGCCAAAACACGCTTCTACGATAACCGATGAAGCCTCCGTCCTTTAGCATCTGCGGACCATGCTCCGCATCTACAAGTCCGCTTCTGCAGACAATCTTCGCACCTGCATTTCCGCAAATGCGGCGCTCCCACCGCATTTGTGACCAATGCCTCGCTCAGCTTAAATCTGCTTCTGTGGAACATCAAACGCATCTGCGGGCTCGCAGATGCAGCAAAACCCTCGTACCTACGACCCATTGCCAGCCCAGCAAAAATACGCACCTATGATCGTAGGGCCGCTTCGGCATTGCACCTGCGGAAATTCCCTCGCAGGTGAGATTGCATCAGAACTGAAGCCAATAATCATCTCACCACGTGCAACCATGTTCCACCAACCATCCAAATCACTCCCGAGGCCCCCCGGGATACCATCCAAACATACTGACAAGTACTAAAACACGACACAAATTTGGTCAAAGCCTCAAATCACATCAAACAACATCAAAATCATGAATCGCACACCCATAATGAAACTATTGAACTTCCAACTTCTAAAGCCTATGCCGAACCATATCAAATCACCTCCGAATGACCTCAAATTTTGCACACTAATCCCAAAAGACAGAACGGACCTATTCTAACTCCCTAGAACCAAAATCCAAACACGGTATCAGCAAAGTCAACTCTTGGTCAAACCTCTCAAACTTCCAAACCTGCCTTCCAGCTTTTGCTAAAAAGCCTCAAACTAACCTACGGACCTCCAAATCAATATTCGAACATTCGCTTAAGTCCGAAAGCACAACACGAAGCTACTGGAACCATCAAAACTCTATTCCAGAGTCGTCTACATAAAATTCAAACTCCAACCAACTCTTTCAACTTAAGCTTCCAACATTGGGACTAAGTATCCCAATTCACTCCAAAACTTCCCTGA
This sequence comes from Nicotiana tomentosiformis, assembly GCF_000390325.3. Classification (NCBI taxonomy): domain Eukaryota; kingdom Viridiplantae; phylum Streptophyta; class Magnoliopsida; order Solanales; family Solanaceae; genus Nicotiana; species Nicotiana tomentosiformis. The sequence goes on along the minus strand of NC_090815.1, from coordinate 59,588,618 downwards.
AACCAATCTAACCACCCCAGCAAGTCACATAACCACAAATGAACATAGAAGTGACAATAAATAGGGGAGCAGGACTACTATACACAAAATGACCGGCCAGGACATTATATTTTCCCCCTCTTAAACAAATATTTGTCCTCGCAACGGGTCTAGAAGCATACCTAGAGTCTCAAATAGGTGTGGATAACTGCTCTGCATCTACCGCTCGATTTCCCAAGCAGCCTCCTTGACTGGATGGCCTCTCCACTGAACTTTTACCGAAGATGTATTCTTTGATCTTAACTTTCAAACCTGCCGATCCAAAATGGCCACTGGCTCCACATCATAAGTGAAATCCCCATGTAACTGAACCGTGTTGAAGTCTAAAACATGTGACGGGTCACCATAATACTTTTGGAGCATAGAAACATGAAATACTAGGTGAACACCCGATTGGCTAGGTGGCAATGCAAGCTTGTAGGCTACCTCTCCAATTCTCCCAAGCACCTCAAAAGGGCCAATATACCGAATGCTCATCTTTCCCTTTTCCCGAACCTCATCACACCCTTCATAGGCGAAACTTTGAGAAAAAACTTTTCACCCACCATATATGCAACATCATGAACCTTTCTATAAGCATAACTCTTCTATCTGGACTGAGCTGTGTGAAGCCGCTCCTAGATCAACTTTACCTTCTCCAAGACATCACAGACCAAATCGGTGCCCAACAACCTAGACTCCCTAGGATCAAACCAACCAACTAGAGAATGACATCTCCTCCCATATAAGGCCTTATAAGGAGCCAACTGGATACTCGACTGAAAGTTGTTGTTGTAGGTGAACTCTGCTAATGTAAGAAACTGATCCCATGACCTTCCAAAATCCATAACATAGGCATGTAACATATCCTCCATGATCTGAATCTTGCGCTTGGACTACCCGTCCATCCGAGGATGGAATGTTGTACTCAACTCAACCCGTGTGCCCAACTTTTGCTGCACTACTCTCCTAAACTGCAACGTGAACTGCGTGCCTCAATCATAAATGATAGAAATGGGCACGCCATGCAAGTGGATAATCTCTCGGATGTAGATCTGAGCCAACCTGCAGAATATGAAGTCACCACCGGAATGAAGTATGCAGACTTAGTCAACCGGTCCACAATAACCCAAGAACAAAATCCATGGTAATACGCTCCCATGGTAATACGCTCCCATTTGCACTCCGATATCTCCAATCTTTAAATCGACCCTCTTAGTTTATGATGTTCATACTTCACCTGTTGAAAATTCAAACACCGAGAGACATATTCAACAATATCTTTCTTCATTCTCCGCCAGTAATAGTGCTATTTCAAGTCATGGTACATCTTCATGACACAAGCGTGAATGGAATAGCGCGAGTTGTGAGCTTCCTCAAGGATCAAATCTCTCAACCTATCAACAATTGGAACACAAATCCGGCCTTTCCGCATAACACCATCATCGTGAATCACAACCTCCTTAGCACCACTCCGCTGCACTATATCCTTTACTAAAAACAAGTGAGGATCATCAAACTGATGAGCCTTGATACGCTCCAACAATGATGACTGAGCCACAACGCAAGCAAGAACCCGACTAGGCTTCGAGACATCCAATCTCACAAACTGATTGAATTAAAATGCCTTGTTGTTGATAATCTATAAGGATGCTTGAAAGTGAAATAAGGGGGTTGGAGATGGATAGTGTATCCACCGTGCCAATAATGAGAGTTATACTTGTGCCCAAACGTGGCTGTTTTAACTAATGCTATGCTTTGTAAGTGTTTCCAATGTGTCTTTAGCTCTTGTATATATTCATGAGTTGAAATTGTGTATTGCCATTTTTGGGAAAAGTATTTCAAGATTAAATGATGTGTTACTCATTTATGCTTCTAACTTGTGCTTTGATAACAAACCATTTTACTTCATTTGTTGGAAAGGAATTCATTATGTTTAAGTCTTTACTGCGAATAACTTAAATTTAGGATTTTCGGAATACTCTATATGTTGAAGCTTATGTTGATGATCCTTGAAGGTAAAGAAAAAAAAGTGTGGAATATGAAGTACAGCCGCCGTGCCATGAATAATGAATCTTGTGAATGGCCAAAAGAGCCAAGGAAATATTGTTGTTGTGAGTAGTTGAAAATACTAATGAAGGTTTATACAATTTGAAAGACGATGAGGTAAATACATTTGTAATTATACTACCTTTGTGTGCAAAAACAAAAAAATGTTTTTGGGAGTATCATTAACAAACCGAGGAAGGGTGGGTCATAAGGCCCACACCCGAAAATACACGTGCCGGTGTAGGGGTGGATGGTGATGGATTGTGATTATTACCCTTATTTGGGATGAGATTAATATTAGCTGTGAATTGGAAAGTCAACCCACAAGGCATATGTGGGAAGGCGGCCTAGCCGATCGGGTGGAGATCAGACGCGATGTTGCGCACATGGTGGTACTACTCTTGGTAACACTCTTTTTCGCATCACATATCAAACCACATTGTCCTTAGGGAGATGGCCTAGCCGATCGGGCGTGATCGGACTCCATGCTAAAAACATGATGGTATATCGGTGTTAATGATCTCCCAACCAAAAATATATATTATTTTTTTGTATTTTGAAAACTGGTATATGTTAACTGGGCATTTGGATATTGTTGATTGTGACTTGCTATTTCTATGGTTTTCCCTTTCTTATAATGGTATTCTATTTTGAAAGTGGACATTTAGCTTTACATACTAGTACTATTCCATATGTACTAACGTCCCTTTTGCCGGGGGCGCTGCATCTTCAATGGATGCAGGTGATTCGTCAGCAGGTGGTTTTGACCCTCGTTAGCAGTTACTCTCTATTCAGCAGATTTTGGTGAGCCCTACTCTGTTTCAGGCTTTATGTCATTTGACGTTGTACGTTACATTTTGAGGTATAGCCGGGGCCTTGTCGCCGACGCATCCATACTACTCTTCTGTTGTACTTAGAGGCTCCGTAAATAAGTTGTGGGTGGTATATGATGTTGGGAATTAAATTAGTAAGTTGTTGGTATTTGGGCGAACATGTTTTTATCATATCAATAAACTTGTTATATGTTGGAAATCATAAATGAATATCCTTTAGTAGTGGAAAATATTGTTGAACACTTGACTCTTCTCATGTCTGTCACATGTACTGGTTCTTATATTGTTAGTGGGCAAGGTTGGATAGAAGGTATCTAACAGGCTTGCTTAACCGGGGTATCTCAGTTGAGCACCGGTCACGCTCCCCGAGGTCGAGGTGTGACAACTATGAAAGTCTTGTATCTGTGTTTAAATTTAGCCACATCTATAAGTCTTGTTATATGGAACAATCTCATTAAGGTAAGTAAGGCAACTTGTTTTAACTTCAATGACTATTCTTGCATGTATTCTGTTGTGATCAAGTCATCTCTCATGAATTAGGCTATAGTTATATATGATACAGCTGAGTATTAATTGTTATGTGAGTAAGTTGAATGGGACTCCATCATGTTCATATATTCACCTTTAATCTTTATAGCTGGATTAAACCTGCTTAGTAGACGGTCTCCCCTGCCTTTAACTTCCTTAATGATATTATTGACCTAACTTTATGCATCAAGTGTCATTAACACCTGCTGAGTTTTTTTAAGTCTACTGTAATCCATTATCAGAATTAATGAAAGACTTTGAAACTATTTGCTTTGCCTGAATATTGCAATGTGCTTTAACCTTCAAATAAGAACATCGTGTATGTGAGACCTAGAACTCTTTGAAAAGAATGTAATCATGTCAAATGCCTAAGGTGATGTTGGCCTGTCAACCAACACAAACAGTTCTGTTAATACTCTTAAGAGATTCCTGCATGAAGATAATAACTCAGCATCTAATATGAGTCAAGACCTAGTTATAATTTCTGCTAAGTGCTTTTGTATATGTTCCATTTTATGATTCTATACTCATCCTAGTTCTTCAATGCTACTATTTGTCCTTCATGATTTCATGCATGTTTGCACTGTCTTGAAACTGCATCAAGTTCTTTTTCTCCTTCAACATGAATTGAACCTAATCTATGAAGTCTAAGGAAAACCTCTTATTGCTACTGCTTGGATATAGCAGTCTGCTTATTCTTAGTGAGAGTTTAACATTCTTAGAGGAATGTGATCATGTCATTGATTCCAAAGATAAGAAAGATTGGTGGCTTCAGATTCTGTCAAGTACTCTTAGGAGTTCTGTTCAAAGTTATAAACATGTAGTCTTGTTGAAACCTTGAGTGTGTTTTGGCATCTCTAACAACGTCTGTAAAGGTTTTAACCATGACTATTTTTCTGAAACCTTGATTGATACTTTCAAAGCCTCCAGTAGTATTATTAACTTGTGTATGTTAAAGACCAGACTTGAGTTAAAACAATTAGTGCTTAGTTTAATTAGGGGCTGTAAAGGTAAACACATCTGTACTCATTAACTGTTGAAGAATTGGACTATATGCTCTTTGTTTGATTTCAAGTGTTTGGTTCTTTAGTAGTAGCATGATAATATCTCTGGCCTTTAGACCTATTTAATGTGCTAATCATCCACTTAGTGTTGGAAATATAGTTATGAAAATGTAGATAAAACTACTTTGTGTTCCATATGTTATTCTGTTAAGAAAGGGGTACACTTTTGTGGTATGGTGTTGCTATGGTAATTGGTTCACATTAAAAGTGCCTCATTGGCACTTAAAACTGTAGGGAAGAATGAATTATTAATGGTTACGGGTATTTGGGAGTAGGTTTTAGCTCTTGGTTGGGGCTGCTCTTCCTAGAACAAGCATTGCCCTAGGCCCTACAGACCCTTGGGAACTTTGAAGTGTCAGGGGATTCAAAGGGAGATTTGACCTTGAGTGGAACTCTATCCTTAGCCTCTAATCTATTGATATTCATTACTCCTTTTGGGTTTAGTGTTTATTAACAATGAAAGGTTTTCAATGTAAACCATTTAACATACATAACCACTACATTAGTACGACCTCTCGTAATATTTAAGTATTGTTAGTTGCTATATTTTGTTTAAGTCATTTACTCACATGTTTTCGTGTATGATTTTATGCGTAGAATATTGTTTTCTAATGACTTTCTCTCTTTCTTTTGAACATGTACAACCATTGGGCCTGCTGAGCTCTCAAGGGACTCAAGCCCAAACCCTGCATCATGCATCTGAAATCTGGAGCCTGCTGTTGTCCTTTCCCGCTGATCATTGGGCCTACCTCTTTCAGGCCCAACCAGAGTCACTCCTTACCTTCACTGCTTCATTGCATCTTGTTATTTATATTCTCTTACATGTATATACATTGCTCTCGTCGTATTTGATTTAGTGTTTTGCTTTACCTTTTGAATTACATAAATAACTTAGGCAAGCATTAAAGAATATAGGGTTAAAAGAAATACTAGATAGTAACCAATGCTAACCTTTTCGTGAAGATTTCGAAGCTAAAAAGAGTACTCAGCAAAAACGGCAATACCTCTTTAAAATTCATAAACGAATTGCAAAACTAGTCTTCTAAAAGAATTTGACTCTTTCAAAACTTAGGAGCTGTCGTCCAGCAAGATTTTCAAACATCCCCTCAAGGCTATGATTTAGATAATTTGAGAAGCCAAGGTATACCTTAGACTCATTTGCTTATAACATCTTAGAACTATGTAAACATCCATCCTTTTAAAGAACAAAGCATTTTCTACATGCTATATGTAAACCATTTAATTTTGGAACTCTTTTAATCACATCAATGGTAGTTTTCAAAACTCTCTCTAAAACTCATACCCCTTTTAAATCTCAAATCCCTTCTAACATCCTACTCTCACTTTCACTAATATTAAGCCATGCCTCTCTAATACTAACTAAGCAAAATATAAACAACTAACCCTTTAAACCCAGTCTAAGTCCAATAAAGCTACCTCAGATAGATTTTAAGGGGTGCCTAACACCTTTCCCTTAAAAGAACAAGAACCCTTACCCAAAATCTCACCGGTTAGCAGACTAATAAAGAATATGACTTCAGTAGTTAAATAGGTATACTAGTATACCTTTAAATATTAGGTGGCGACTCTCATTCATCAACAACAGAGAACCCACAAGTTGAATCTTGTTTTGATTAGTATAAAATAGGGTGCAACAACATGGCAACTCTGCTGAGGAAACACCACTTAGGTTCTGACCTTATCAGACTTAGACTGGATTTGGAACTTAGATTTGTTTGTACACTGCTTTAACTCTATTTAATTTGCAATTATATGCTTACCTGCCTTACTTGCTCATTATGCCTGCTTATTATCATGCATGTTATTATTTCATACATATCTGCTACCGCTTTATATATATTGCCACCACGCTTCTTCCTATCGAGTCTTGGCCGTACACTATCACACACAATGGCACACGAGGGTTGTCTTTTACAACCCTCTGAACATTTTTTTCAAAAATTCATTAATTTTAGAGAATGGCTTTGTCAGGTCAACTGACATAACTTCTCGTAGTATGAAACACTCTACAAATGTCATATTTCATAAACCTTAGGTAAGTCGGTCCTTGGCATCGACACACAATTAGGAAACCACCTTAATGTCAATGGGTCATGCACTCAACGACATAATTTCTGTGAAAAGACAAACAAACCATGATGAGACACTCAAAGATCTGAAGCAAACACTTATAAAACTCTTTCTTTATCTGCTTCAAAAATTAAAATGAACCAAAACATCCCCGAGATCAATATGGTGATCAGATCACCACACAAGCCGAAGCGGTGGTGGAAGAATATCCACCGAGAACATGGAGATAAAATTCGGACACATTTGGGAGCACTGACCGCTTTGCTTACTCGATCTAACAAGGTGCTTATCCGAGCTGACAAGGTGCTTACTCGCCTACTGATAGAGTTGTGGGACCAGTCCAAGGTGGTGTTCAATTTTACTGATTGTGAGTTAGTGCCGACATTGGAAAAAGTTACCAGTTTCATGGAGTTTCCATTTACAGGGAGGAGACCGATATTACCAGTCACCATGCCCGGTTACAGGCTTCTTGAGAAACATCGAGGACGGATGGGTAAGCCTAGATCAATTGTTTGATTGGTTCGGACATCGTGAAAGCTATGAATGTTACTTGGGAGAATTTCAGTGTGATCAGGCAACATGGAAGAGTCTCAGGCCCATAGTTTTTCTCTTTGGCGATGTTGGGACTGTTGGTTTTCCCGCAAAGAAGAGGTCGGATCAATATCAACTTGTTACCCGTGGTTCTGGTGACATTCTAAGGCAACCTCCAAGCCACTCCGGTATCGCTAGTGTTAGTTGAGATTCTAAGGGCTTTGTCTGCATATGCACGAGGGTATGATTTCTTTAATGGCTATAACTTACTGCTTCAGATCTGGGCCACTGAGAATTTCCTTCAGCGAGAGGCCACAGTTGACTACTTTGTGGGCGTCAGCAACATGATCCGTAGCCACAACGAGAGGATAAGACGTTGCGTCTCCCCATACGGACAAGATGAGTGGAGATAAATGCTGACTAACCTAAGCAGAGAATGGGTCAATTGGAAGCTGTCATGGATAGGTGGAAGGTCAATCCTAAAAACTCCTCAGAAATACTTCATTGGGCTAATAGGACTTGAGGGCATCCAATCATACTCACCCCTACGGGTTCTCAGACAGTTTGGGTTGATCCAGGATGTGCTTCTTTGGATAAGGACAGCGCTGTATGAGGACGAGTACAACGGGCAGATTCCAATACCAAGGTTAAGAAGGCTCCAAAAAGAGTTGAATGATCTGGACACAATGCCAATAGGTTAAAACTTGTGGTGCACTTCGAAAGATTATGTCTGGATCAACGAGGAAGATGAGCTATCCCGACCAAGCAGGGAAGGTATAGCATGTTTGGAAGACGCAGTGGATGCTTTGCAAATCTATCATGAGATCCTGCCACGTTATCTTGTGACTACATCCATGCACTGTCAAGTGGTCTCGGGGTCCATTGACCACATGCTACCACCTGCTGAAGATGATGACCGAGTAGTGGAGTGCATCCAGATAGAATTCGAGACAGAGCTGGAGGAAGACCCAGAGGAAGAATCTGAGTTCAATAACAATGGAGAGGAATTTGAAGAAGATCTAGAGGATGAACCGTAAGAAAATTAGAAGAGATAGGGAATGATTCTGGGGATGGTTACTAGAAGTTGGTTGATTTTCCCTTCTTTTTCACTTTTTATCTTTATCCCCAATTTTCTTCTTTCCCTAAGGGCAAGTTGTTCAAGCCCATGCAGTTCTGTGAATGTTGGAAACAATGATGTAACCTCTGCTCCCTCTTATCTCAATCCAAACACTATCAATGAAAACAAAATTTGCTTCGGATCTGAATGTGTCAAATCTGATTGTTTGTCAAATACTTGCAGCTTAGGCCTACCTCCGGCAAAGAGAGATCCCACGAATTCTAAGAAAATGCACTCGTCTAATTACGTGAACTAACTGCTCAGTGTGACCTGTTATTTGTATAAATTAAGAAACTGACTTTTGTTCATTTTCTTTTTTTCTTTCATTTCTTACATTATTATTATTCCCCAAAAGAAAGTTGGTTTGTATCGACCCAAAATTGGCGGAACAACCGTACAACCTAAGATCGAAAGCGAAGATGTCTGCTACAGATAACCCGACCGAGCATGCTCTGGGAGTAACCGATAGCCCAGGGCGATCAGGGGAGAAGGACAATACAAGGAATGATGAACATGTGGCCAGGATGGCCCAAGAGATGGAATCTTTGAGGGAGGAAGTGCAACATATCCAGGAACTAGCACATCTGGCTGTGACAATGCTCCCTCAACCACCTCATTTTCCTTCTCTGGATTCAATCCCCAAAAACTTTCTTTCTACCACTCGCCAGACTAACAATACCCTGACTTCAATCCCTACCACTCATATCATACCTCCCGTGACCCCCGCAAACCCACCAAATCCTCTTATCCACACTCCCTACGTACCACATTATGTTCAAATGCCACAAAACCCACCAGTTACCTCCAACACAGTTCACACCCCTCCTCGTGATGAAGTCACCTTTACCACTCACCAAAACCACCACATACCCGCGGCACATACCGCTGCACATGAGCGATATGTTCCCCCTATATATGTCATTTCTGAACTCACCTTTACAGCGTCTGTCACAGTTAGGGTGCCTTATGAAATTGATCAGTATGATGAGATGAAAATGAAAGCTAGGTGTAAGGAAGCGAAGTCAGTATCTGAGTAGTTACAAGTCTTGAGAAAACAAATGAAGAACCTCCAAGTCGCTAGGGGAGGCGAAAGTCTAGACTATGAGGATTTATGTATCCATCCCGATGTGGATATGTCAGTAGGGTACATACCTCCAAAGTTCGATATCTTTTACGGGACGGGTGACCCCATGCACATTTAAGAGAGTATTGTGACAAGTTAGTTGGAGTGGGAAGAAAGAGAAGTTGAGGATGAAGTTGTTCATAAGAAGCCTGACATGGGAAGCACTTACCTAGTATACTCGAGGACATGGCATGATATGGTAGAAGATTTCATGAATCGCTTCCGATTCAATACAGAGATCACTCCCGATAGGTTCGTACTGGTAAACCTGCAGAAGAAGTCATCAGAGAATATGCACGTCGATGGAGATCAGAGGCCTCCAGGGCAAAACCTTCGTTGGACGATAGTGAATTAACTAAGTATTTCATCAGAGTCCAAGAAGGGATTTACTTTGAGAAAATGATGGGCATGATGGGACAGAAATTCCCTGAACTAGTCAAGATGGAAGATTTCTTAGAAGAAGGTATAAAATCTGGCAAAGTACAATGCATGGCTGCACTACAAGCAGCTAGCAAAACAATCCAACCAGGGTCAATAGGTAGCGAAAAGAAGAAAAAGGAAGAGGTATCAGCAGTCATCCTTTATTATCAACCCAACCCACATCATGGAAACAACTCTTATTCCCCAAACAACCATTCACCACCACCTGCTTATGGTAAAGTTTACAACATACATCCATATTACAATCCCCAACCACAATATAACCCACGAAGAACCCATAACAACCTGAACCCACCACGGCCATATGATCTTGTCCAAACTATCACTCATCAAAACTGAACCACTTATGTACCCCGACCTCGACCAAATTTTGAAGAGAGAGGTCCCAGAAACTACACCACGATCACTGAACCTCTGGCTCAACTGTTTAAGAGATTCACGAGAGCAGGTTTGATACATCCAGTAAATGGAAGGGTTCCTGAGAATCCCTGAACATATTTTGATGCAACCAAAAGGTGCGTGTACCGTTCAAACATGCCTAGGCATGATATAGAAGATTGTTTCAAGCTGAAAAAATGAAATTGAATCATTAATCAAAAGCGGAGTCATTCAATGCACTCCAGCTTCACCCAATGTAAACTGCAATTCGCTGCCAAATCACCAAAATCAAGGGGTTAACATGATCACCTTGGGTGAAGAATACGATTTGAAAGGAACCATTGTCACGATAGGAAATGAAAAATCCACAAGGGTCCCACCTCAAAGGACTCTGATGATCATAGAACAATTGAAACCTACTGTGATGGTTCAGACTTACCAGCAACAATCCACTGTTGTTACCAGGGACGAGGAGGATCGGAAATACAAAATTATCCCCTGGACATATCAGCAGAAGGGAAAAGCCAAGACGACAGATTTCACGGTAGTCCATGGTATGACTAGGTCGGGGAGGTACTACGCTCCTGAGGATGCAAACCGAGGGAATATGGGAATGGAACAAATTCAGAGAAGAAATATAACAGATCCCGAGGCCGCAGAGTTTTGGAAAAGGATGTCAACCAAAGAATAGTCCGTGGAGGAACAGCTGAAGAAAACTCCACCACAAATATATATCATGGATTTACTAATGAGTTCTGACAGTCATAAGGATGCCCTGATGAAAGTGTTAAGTGGGGTAAGTGTGCCAAGCAACACCACCAGTGAGGCGCTGGCAGTAACTATTGAGAAAATGGTCGAAGCAAATATGATCACTTTCCGAAGAGATGAGCTTCCTATCGAAGGCGTGGGTCACGACAAAGCTCTACACAACACTGTCAAATGTGGAGATAAGTAGTGTCTCAAGTACTAGTTGATAGAGGATCAGGAGTCAACATCTAACCGCTCTCTACTCTATGAGAGTTGGGTATCCATATGACAGAAGTCAAGGAAAGTCATGTAAGAGTAAGGGTGTTTGACGTTTCGTAGAAGGATGTCATTGGATAAATTTATTTGGCTTTGCAGATCGGACCAGTTGAATTTTCCATACTATTCCAAGTGATGGATATTTCCTCTTCATACAACTTACTGCTAGGAAGGCCCTGGATACACAAGGCAGGATCCGTCCCATCTACCCTACACCAGTGCATGAAATTTGAGTGGGGTTGTCAAGAGATCATCGTCCAAGGTAAATGGAGCCAATCAGCTTATCTGGAACACGCAGTCTTGCTCATAGAAGGGTTAGACAGGGTCGCTTTCCATGTAGTAGAGATCATGCAGACCATCGAAACAGAAGAGATTGAGCAAAACTTGGGAATGAAGTCGCCGTATAGATCAAAGATGTCCATGAGGGAAATGATGAAATACGGATACAGAATAGGAACCGAGCTGGGAGCCCGATCAGACATGATAACAGAACTGATTGAGCCAAATGGGCAGAAAGGAACATCCGGCATAGGGTATCATCCTCCGGTTGGGAAGACTTGTACCGGTAGCTCCGGGAAAAAAGATTTTGTGCCATGGCATGTTTCGGGTACGGGCCAGAACTCACCGCTACAGGAACGATATCGTCGATTTGATGGGAAGGATATTCGTGACCATGATTGAAGAATGTTGTGAAGGAATTAATATCAAGACACCGACAGTTCAGAATAAGTAACCAGGAGAGGATCTGCGAAATTGGACCGCCCGCCCGTCTTTGGTTCATCAGGAGTCTTGGTAGTGTGGTATTATAAAATTTTTGAAAACGTGCATGGTCAATTGAGGCCTAAACCGTGTCTGTACCTTTTTGTCATTTTCTTTTTTGAACGCTCAAACATTCTTCTTTTGATGAAATAAAAAGAATTACTTTCTTAAAATTATTGCAACATTATTTACCACTTCATTTATACTTAGTTTTTCTTTTTAGTAATTAAAACAATAAAAACTCGCATTCCGCAATTATGACATGTAACGAAACCCTCGAGCAAAATGATCCAGATTACGAGAAATATGATGAGAGTACGATGCCAGACAATCTCCCACACGAGATCGAACAACTGGAAAGCCAGAAAATGCCTAATCTTAAAGAAACAGAGGTGGTCAACCTCAGAAGTCGGGAAGACATAAAATAAAACCGAATCAACATCCATCTAGAAGCAGAGCAGAAGAGAGAATTGGTTGAGCTCCTCCGACAATAAATTGATGTATTCGCATGGTCATATGATGACATGTCTGGGTTAAGCACTGATATTGTTTTGCATCAATTGCCTAACAATCCTACTAGACCACCAGTCAAGCAAAAACCCAGAAAATTCAAGCTTGATCTGAGTTTGATGATAAAAGAAGCAGTAACCAAGCAGATAGAGGCGAACGTAGTAAGGGTCACCAATTATCCCACTTGGTTGACAAATATCGTCCCAGTACCCAAGAAAGATGGGAAGATCAGAGTATGTGTGGATTACCGAGATCTCAACAAAGCTAGTCCGAAGGACGATTTCCCGTTACCAAATATCCATATCCTCATTGACAACTGCGCGAAGCATGAATTGCAGTCGTTCGTGGATTGTTTTGCTGGGAACCATCAGATCCTGATACATGAAGAAGATGCAGAAAAGACAGCCTTCACTGCACCTTGGGGAGTTTACTGCTATAAAGTCATGCTATTCAGCCTCAAAAACGCTGGTGCTACTTACATGAGGGCCATGACGACCCTCTACCACGACATGATTCACAAAGAGATCGAAGTATATGTGGATGACGTCATCATCAAGTCTCGAAAAAGTTTAGAATATTTGGACGACTTGAGGATGTTTTTTGAATGCTTGCAGAGATATAACTTGAAGTTGAACCCTGCAAAATGCACGTTCGAAGTCCCTGCCGGATAATTGCTAGGTTTTATCGTAAGCAGAAAAGAGATAGAATTGGATCCTTCAAAGATCAAAGGCATTCAATAGTTGCCACTGCCAAAGGGCAAGAAAGATGTGATGAGTTTCCTGGGTAGACTGAATTACAGCAGCCGTTTCATAGCCCAGTCTACAGTAATTTGTGAACCTATCTTCAAGGTGCTAAAAAAGGATGCTGCCACAAAATGGACAGAAGAGTGTCAAAAAGCCTTCAACTGAATTAAGGAACATTTGTCAAATCCACCTGTGTTGGTTCCCCCGAGCTCGGGAAGCCACTGTTATTGTACCTATCAGTCTTGGATAACGCCTTTGGATGTGTGATGGGACAGCACGACAAAACCGTAAGAAAGGAGAAGGCCATCTACTACTTAAGTAAGAAGTTCACACCATGTGAGGCCAAATACACTTTGATAGAGCGCACTTGCTTTGACTTGGATCGCCCAGAAATTAAGGCATTACATGTCAGCGTACACCACGCATTTGATATCTCGGCTCGACCCGCTTAATTATATCTTTCAAAAGCTGATGCCTACAGGAAAGCTAGCTAAATGGCAGATTCTTCTTAGCGAATTTGACATTGTGTACATAACCCAAAGGGCTATCAAAGGACATGCTCTAGCCGACCACCTTGCAGAGAATCCAGTGGACAAGGATTATGAACCGCTCTCTACGTACTTTCCTGATGAGGAGGTGTCGCTCGTCGGAGAAGATATCGCAGAATCATATCCTGGATGGAGAATGTTTTTTGATGGAGCGGCGAATTTCAAAGGAGTAGGGATTAGGGAAGTACTAATTTCGGAATTAGGACATCACTATCCAGCGTTAGCAAAGATAAGATACCTTTCCACCAATAATATGGACGAGTACGAAGCATGCATCCTTGGGAGCAGGATGGCAGTCGACATGAATATCAAAGAGCTTTTGGTCATAGGGGATTATGATCTATTAATACATCAAGTCCAAGGGGAGTGTTCTACCAAGAACATCAAAATCCTTCCATACCTACACTGTGTAAAAGAGTTATGCAAAAAGTTCACAAAGATTGAGTTCAAGCACATTCCCATGATCCAGAACGAGTTTGCTGATGCTCTTGTAACCCTATCATCAATGATTCACCATCCATATAAGAATTATATCGACCCTATAGAGTTAGAGATCAGGGATCAACATGCATACTATTTTTATGTGGACGAAGAGCCAGACGGTAAACCATGGTACTACGACATCAAGAGATTCCTCGAGACAAGAGAATACCCAAAGAGTGCTACTAATGGTCAGAAGTGAGCGCTCAGGAGTTTGGAAAATCACTTTTTCCTTAACGGGGAAGTCATATATAGGAGGACCCCAGACTTGGGTTTGTTGAAATGTGTAGACACCGTTGAGGTAACCAGACTATTAGAAGAAGTACATTCTGGAACGTGCGGACCTCACATGAACGGTTCACATTAGAAAGGAAGATCTTAAGAGACAGATACTTTTGGATTACCATGGAAAGTGATAGCATCCGCTACGTACAGAGGTGTCACCAGTGCCAGATCCACGAAGATTTCAACCGGGTTCCACCCAATGAGATGAATGTGATGGGTTCGCCTTGGCCGTTCGCCGCTTGGGCCATGGATGTGATTGGACCAATAGAGCCTACCGCATCAAACGGACATTGTTTCATCTTGGTAGCCATTGACTATTTCATATATGGGTCGAAACATCTACCTACAAGGTCATCACAAAGAATGTAGTGGCAGATTTCGTCTAAAACAACATCGTTTGCCGATTTGGAATACCTGAGTCAATCATCACTGACAACGTAGCTAACCTCAATAGTGATCTCATGAGAGACATTTGCGAGAAGTTCAGAATTATCCACAGCAACTCCAAAGCCTAGAGACCACAAATGAACGGAACAGTTGAGGTAGCCAATAAGAATATGAAGAGAATTTTGCGAAAGATAGTGGACAATCATAGGCAATGGCACGAGAAGTTATCCTTAGCCTTACTAGGTTATCGAACCACCATGAGAGCATCCACTAGGGCAACACCATACATGTTGGTATATGGCACCGAAGTTGTGATACCTGCAGAGGTAGAGATACCATCCTTAAGAGTCATCCAAGAAGCCAAGCTAGACGATGCAGAGTGGATACGGGTCAGACAGGAGCAACTCATGCTCATTGACAAAAAGAGAATAGACGCAGTATGCCATGGTCAACAATATCCAAATAAGATGGCTAGTGCATTTAACAAAGGGTAAAGCCTCGTCAGTTTACACTAGGGAAATTGGTTTTGAAGAAGATCTTCCCCCACCAGGAAGAAGCCAAAGGAAAGTTTGCGCCGAATTGGCAAGGTCCTTACGTGGTCCACCGAGGTTGTTGAGTGGAGTTGTAATTTTGGTAAAGATGGATGGAAGAGTCAGCGGGAAGCCCATCAACTAAGACGCAATCAAGAGATACTACGTTTGAAGGCAATAAAGTTAGAATTTTGCTATAATAGAACTATATTCAACCTGACTTCCCACGGAGGGATACGTAGGCAACCCACGTAGGGTTCGGTTTCTATCCCCACTTTTCTTTTGTAATAGAGGATCCAAATATCATTTTGTATGTTGCCCGGAACTACGCCACGACTTGATTCCCTCTGGAAGGAATACGTAGGCAATCCTCATCGGATTCAGTCATCTTTTGTAATTAAACTACGTGCTGGCCTAATTCCATTTGGATACATAGGCAGTCAGAGTCAGACTAGGCCATTTTATTCTTAATCTCATCACTTTGCATCTATTGTAATCGAACTACATCTTGACCTGATTCCTTTTGGATATGTAGGCTGCCTGAGTCAGGCTCAGTCATATTTATCATACTTTCTTAATCATCATCCACGAACTACATTCAGACCTGATTTCACTTTGGATACGTAGGCAACCTAACCTTTGTAATGCATTAGCTTATATTAGGACGCATTCGTGTCGTCAGAAGCATTGTGGAGGATCGTCATCAACGGGATAGAGCTTTCGAGAAGCAACGCTCGCATTAAAGGAACCTTCGAAGCATGTCATAATCTGGAATGACGACATTTGCCATAAAACAAATATTATCAAAAATATTTTCTAAAAAAAATATATCGTAATTTGTTCCGCCTGCTGAACTTCATGGCATAACCTTATCGGGACTGGGGAAAAGCCAGTACTATGGTCGGCACAAACCAACCTCCCCCCCCCCCAAGAATTTTTCTTTGAGTGCAGGACCAACATGACGCTAGAAAATGTTGGAAATGCACTGGGTAAAATGACGGATCTACCACTCTCTCAGGATTATCACCCCCTCTCCCTCTATTTAAATCTTCCTAGTATAACTAAACTAACTCTTGAATCCTTTGCAGGTATTTTAGAATCAGACCGCAGACGTAAACAAGGCATATCGTACATAGCAAATCGTCTGCTCAATCAATCGGAGCACCTTGTACAAAATGAGCTGCTGGCTTCACCAATTGGAGTCATGTATTTAGCAAATTGTCCGCTCAACCAATTAAAGCACCTTGCACAAAAAGGAGCCGCTGGCTTCACCAATCGAAGCCATGTATATAGCAAATCATCAACTCATTCGATCGGAGTGCCCTGTACAAAGTGAACGTTGGCTTCGCCAATCGAAGTCCTGTATATAGAAAAATGTTCGCTCCGCCAACAGGAGTGATCCGCACCGTCGCTCCATCACATCGGAATCAGAGTAGACAGTTGCAAACCTCATCGCCAACATTCTGCCAGTTGAAGGTCGCTTCGTAGTCAAGAGTATCTCTTGGGCATGCTTTATTTTCCTTTATTGTTATCTTGAACGTTTTGACGTTTTGCTAGTGCAGCTTACATGCATGTACGCTTTTCTTTCAAGTCAATCGCTCCCATCAAAGCGGAGGTACTTTACATTTTTAGTGCAAAGCTCTCCCAACAAGCGGAGACGCACTCTACAAAGTCAACCGCTCCTATCAAGAGGAGATACTTTACTTCTTAGTGCAAAGCTCTCCCAACAAGCGGAGATGCACTCAACAAGTCAATAGATTCCATCAAGCGGTGATACTTTCAATGCAGAATTCGCCTAGCAAGCGGATATGCATTACAAGCTAATGCCCCAACAGCTGCAGAACGGTACACATCCCGGCTAACAATCGAGTCAAATTCAAGTATCCCATCATCCTGATCCCAAATAACGGCTCGCCAGCAGACAAGCATTATCATTCCTGCATCATTTACATCACATCTTAACATATTCTGCATTGCAATATATGGGTATGTGTGATTTTATTTTTTGCAGGAACAAACATCGCAAAGTGGAACTCCTTCTAAGTAGCAGACCGAACTACAATGCTGTGAGGGACATCAAACTCATTAGCGGGCCAAGCATCCAAGCTCAAGCTCGAAAACGATCAGTAGAACTCTAATTCTCCAAATCTTTCAAGTCAAACCGCAAATTCAAATCTATTATGAGTGCTGAATCTTCCGTCTTGTAGTATCGTCATAATACGATATCGAATCAATACTTGCGAGCATCTCTTACTCAAAGTCTTCACTCCTGAACTCCATGAGACCTGATCCTCGTTAAGCCCGAGGTATGTAAGCATTCAAAAACTAGAATTTGACCCAACTCCCCAGAATTCTCTTGGAATCTTCCTAATCCTGCAACTCATAATCTTCGTGCCATTCCTGCAATGCGTGCCTAAAGTCGGGACAAAATTGGCTTTGGTTCAATTTCTTTGCCTGAAAACTCTTTCATCGTCCCCGGTCAAAGAGGGTCAGCTGTTGACGGCCAATTTTGACCCTCCCTTTTTAAAGTTAATTTATTTATACTTAATAATTTGCAATGAATGTTTTGAAAATATTTTCAATCAATAATACCTATTTTATAAAATTAACTAAGTATTAGTAGTTTCGAAATTAATAATTTAGTATTAGTATTATATAATATACTTACTATTTAAAGATTATAAAAATAACTTTATATACACTACGTAGGCTTTATAATTAATTTAGCAAATTACTTCTTAATTTTTAGTTAATTAGATTACTATGTTAATAATTCAAAATTAGTGTCATAATTTAGAAGACAAAGTATTTTACAAATAATTAATCACAATAATTAGTAGTGTATTTGATGATTACAATTTCTACTATATTTTATTGAAAATAATTAAGTATATTTAAATTAATTTAAAAGGGGTTAAAAGACTAAAAGGTGATAATTGCAACTCATTAATTAAATACAAAATGGCTACCTTTTAAATTAATTTCAGCCCAAATCACCATGCCCAAAGCCAAATCTGGCCTAGGTCCAATTCCCTTCTCTCTACCCTGGCAATCCCCGACTCCTCTTTTTGTCCAATGAAATCATGCCACGTCACCCGTCCTACCCACTCACAAAACAAACACATTTGATCCAGACCGCTCATCCGTTTGATCAACGGTCTACGTTTTAACTCCCATTTTCCTCTTAATTTTAAATTCCCAGAAGATTTAATCAGCACCGTTAGATCATAGGGATCCAACATACACCATATTTCCTCATTAAAATCTGTTAATACCTAAATTATTAGGGTCGTTGATCTAATGATCCAACAGTCCAGATCTTTTTCTCCCACTTTAACCTAGAGACCAATTGGTCTCACTCCCTAACCCTAATTCATTTGTCACTCGTACATCCACCCTCATTTCCCCTTTCGTTCTCTCTTCTCTCAAATCTCCTATTAACATCAATCAACAGACCTTGCACAAATCCGTGCAAGGTCATGAGATCTCTTATTAAATCACTTCTCCTGCTTCCCTATGCATGAATCCCGCAGATATTTCCTTTTTTGTTCAACAAATCTGAAGCACCTTAATCTGAACCTTAGCATCAAAACACCATGTCATCTTTGTTCTCTCAAGTCCAACCTCGCAAAATCACTCACATTTTCCCTAGGCTATGAAGCCTATGATTTTCTTTCCATTTCACTAATTGGATTTCAAAAATCCCAAATTCAAAACCCTAGGCCAATTAGTGCAAGGTCGAATCCTCAGAGATTCCTTGAACTTCGTCAGATTAGTGTCATGCATGGACACTTTACAGTGTCATCATCATTAATCTTGGTCTAGAGGTCAAGCGCAACGACCTCTGGACATTGGGCCTTTTATCCGGCAGTTTTGCTTTCAACGGACAGTTTCCCTCTCTCAGGTAAAAGCTATCATTGTTCTCACATCTATCATCTCTGATTTCACTCAAGTTTGCTCACATCATCCACTCTCTGTCATCTTCCACTACCTAGTTTGAATCTGTAACCTAAGGCATTGAAATGCCACTATAAATAGAGCCTTTAATGCTCTCATTGAACAGACCTAACAAGAACTAAGAAATCTAATGCGAGTATCAAAAAACCACTAACATTTCGAAGCTTAAGCTCTCTCTCAATAATTTCTGTTTCTTTTTTATATCCGAGTTCATTCACTGCTCAAAGCTTGAAGCTTTGGTTTTTACACGGCTAAGTTAAACCTTTGTTTGGTCTGTTGCACAAAAGAAGGTCAGTATACCTACACCCCTTTTCTTTTGACTGTCTCATTCAAAATCATGAACACACTGTTGTCTTTCTATTGACTGCCTTCTTTTATGATGTTTGTCATTACCTTATAATTATTTGTTCCTGCTAATAATGATTTGTTACTAATTTATGGTTGATTGTTATGCTTTTATGGGTCTCGAATCAGTTTGATTGAGTTATTATGTGATTTTGATGACTAATATCCTGAGTAAAATAGCATGTCCAATTAAGTTCCTTAATTTGCCTTAATGACTTCTCACATCTATCTACACTTCAGATTTCTTTAATATTCTGTTGTAGACTTTATATCTATCACACTATTTCTGTTTAGTGTATTCTGATGTTCTGTTTGAGGTTGTTGTTTGATGACTTTAACTAGAACTTACATGAATGCTCATGCTTTAATCCTTTATCACTTAGTTGAAGTATGTAAAGTTTAAGTGTTCAAGGTGCTTTGTTTCTTCACTTGAGTATTTTTTAATCCTAAAGCAGCCTTAAGTCATTACTATGAAAGTCTTGTATTTGTATTTTAACTATTAACCACAACTATAAGTCTTGTTATATGGAACATTCTCATTAAGGTAACTAGGCTAACTCTTTTGAAATCAATGACTATCCTTGCATGTATTCTGTTATGATCAAATCATCTCTCGTGAATTAGGCTATAGTCATATCTGCTGCAGTTGAGTATTAATTATTATGTTACTAAGTTGAATGGGACTCCATCATGTTCAAATACTCACCTTTAATCTTTACAGCTGAATTAAACCTGCTTAGTAGACGGTCTCCCCTATCTTTAACTTCCTTAATGATATTATTGACCTGACTTTATGCATCAAGTGTCATTAACACCTGCTGAGTTTATTTAAGTCTACTGTAATCCATTATCAGAATTAATGAAAGACTTTGAAACTATCTGCTTTGCCTGAATATTGCAATGTGCTTTGACCTTCAAATAAGAACATCATGTATGTGAGACCTAGAACTCTTTGAAAAGAATGTAATCCTGTCAAATGCCTAGGGTGATATTGGCCTGTCAACCAACATAAACAGTTCTGTTAATGCTCTTAAGAGATTCCTGTATGAAGATAACAACCCAGCATCTAATATGAGCCAAGACCTAGTTTATAATTTCTGCTAAGTGCTTTTGTATATGTTCCATTTTATGATCCTTCACTTATCCTAGTTCTTCTATGCTACTGTTTGTCCTTCATGATTTCATGCATGTTTGCTCTGTCTTGAAACTGCATCAAGTTCTCTTTCTCCTTCAACATGAATTGAACCTAGTCTGTGAAGTCTAAGGAAAACCTCTTATTGCTACTGCTTGGATATAGTAGTCTGCTTATTGTTAGTAAGAGTTTAACATTCTTAGAGGAAGGTGATCATGTCATTGATTCCAAAGATAAGAAAGATTGGTGGCATGAGATTCTGTCAAGTAATCTTAGGAGTTCTATTCAAAGTTATAATCTTGTAGTCTTGTAGAAACCTTGAGTGTGTTTTGGCATCTCTAACAGCATCTGTAGAGGTTCTAACCATGACTATTTGCCTGAAACCTTGATTGACACTTTCAAAGCCTCCAGTAGTATTATTAACTTGTGTATGCTAAGGACCAAACTTGAGTTAAAACAATCAGTGCTTAGTTTAATTAGGGGATGTCAAGGCAAACACATTTGTACTCATTAACTATTAAAGAATTGGACTGTTTGCTCTTTCTCTAATTTCAGGTGTTTGGATCTTTATTAGTAGCATGATAATATCTCTGTTTCAATGTGTGTTTGAAACTTGGCCTTTAGAAATGTTTAATGTATTAATCATACACTTAGTGTTGGAAATATAGTTATGGTAATGTAGATAAAACTGCTTTGTATTCCTTATGTTATTCTGTTATGAAAGGGGTACACTTCTGTGGTATGGTATAGCTATGGTGACTGGTTTACATTGAAAGTGCCTCATTGGCACTTAAACTTGTAGGGAAGAGTGAATCATTAATGGTTACGGGTATTTGGGAGTAGGTTTTAGCTCTTGGTTGGGGCTGCTCTCCCTGGCACAAGCATTGCCCTGGGCCCTAAAGACCCTTGAGAACTTTGAAGTGTCAGGGGATTCAAAGGGGGCTTTGACCTTTAGTGGAATTCTACCCTTAGCCTCTAATATATTGATATTCATTACTTCTTTTGAATTTAGTGTTTAATAACAACAAAAAAATTTTAATATAAATCATTTAACATACATAACCACTACATTAGTACGACCTCTTATAATATTTAAGTACTATTAGTTGCTATATTTTGCTTAAGTCATTTACTCACATGTTTTCATGTATGATTTTATGCGTAAAATATTATTTTCTAATGACTTTCTCTCTTTCTTTTGAACATGTCCAACCATTGGTCCTGCTGAGTTCTCAAGGAACTCAGGCCCAAACCCCGCGTCATGCATCTGAAATCTGGAGCTTACGACTATCCTTTCCCGCTGATCATCGGGCCTACCTCTTTCAGGCCCAACCACAGTCATTCCTTACCTTCACTGCTTCATTGCATCTTGTTATTTATATTCTCTTACATGTATATACATTGCTCTCGTCGTATTTGAGTTAGTGTTTTCCTTTACCCTTTGAATTACATAAATAACATAGGCAAGCCTTAAAGAATATAGGGTTAAAAGAAATACTAGATAGTAAATATTTTTCAATTCAATAATTCACGTATTGTTCACATTATTAATCTGCCATGCTAACCTTTTCGTGAAGACTTTGAAGCAAAAAAGAGTACTCAGCAAAAATGGCAGTCCCTCTTTCAAAACCATAAACGAATTGCAAGACTAGTCTTCTAAAAGAATTTGACTCTTTCAAAACTTAGGAGCTCACATCCAGTAAGATTTTCAAACATCCCCTCAAGGCTATGATTTAGATAATTTCAGAAGCCAAGGTATACATTAGATTCACTTGCTTATAACATCTTAGAACTATGTAAACATCCATCCTTTTAAAGAACAAAGCATTTTCTACATGCTATATGTAAAACATTCAATTTTGGAACTCTTTTAATCACATCAATGGTAATTTTCAAAACTCTCTCTAAAACTCATAGCCCTTTTAAATCTCGAATCCCTTCTAACATCCTATTCTCACTTAGGTAAATATTAAGCCATGCCTATCTAATACTAACTAAGCAGAATACAAACAACTAACCCTTTAAACCCAGTCTAAGTCCTATGAAGCTGCCTCAGATAGATTTTAAGGGGTGCCTAACACCTTCCCCTTAAAAGTACAAGAACCCTTTACCCAAAATCTCACCGATTAGCGGACTAATAAAGAATATGACTTCAGTAGTTAAATAGGTATTCTAGTATAACTTTAAATATAAGGTGGAGACTCATTTATAAACAACGGAGAAATCGCATGTTAAATCTTGTTTTGACTAGTGCAAAATAGGGTGCAACAATTATGATAGCCAATCCATGCCCAAAATCACATCAAATCTACCATGTTGAGCAATAAAAGATCAGGTCTAGTCTCATAAGCCCCAATAGTAAACACACACGACTGATATACACGGTCCACCATAATAGAATCAGCCACCAGTGTATATACATGAACATGCATATCTAAAGAATCATGAGGCATATCAAAATAACAAGCAAAGTACGATGACACATATGAATAAGTGGAACCAGGTTCAAATAACACAGAAGCATCTCTGTGGCACACGAAAACAATACATATGATCACAGCGCCGGAAGCTACTGCATCTGGCCTGGCGGGAAATTCATAGCAATGAGCGTGTCCACCATCTGACTAACCTCCCCCTCTAGGGAGGCCTCGTCCCGTATGACTTTCACCCCGATCTGGCTGAGTAGGTGGTGTAGCAACTGGTGTAAAAGTCATAGCCTGGCCTCCCTGCTGCACAGGGCCTCCGAGAAAAGGGGGAAATACCTCCTCACATGTCCCAACTCCCCAGAGTCATAGAAAACTCGAACTAGGAATGACTGTGGGGCCTGAATTGGAACCCGCGAACTAGAATAACCACTGTAGAGCCCGTACTAACGAACCTTGAACTGATGGAGTATGGTAGGAGCTCTGATCTGGGAGTGCATTGAACAAAGACTGTACTGAAGCTCCTCGAGTGGGAGGTGGCGAATGATAAACTAGTCTTCAAGACAGGTCCCTCACAAATCGACATCGTCCTCCAGATGAGGCACCACTGAATCCTCCAAAATGAAGAGGCCTCTTGTCAGAGGCCGTTCCCTACTCTGACCCCTGATGCACTCGATCCTCCTAGCGATCACCAAAACCTGAGAAAAAGAAATAGCATCCTTGGTCTCTCTGTCCATCTGTATCCTTATCTATAAACCTCTGTACCCTCTCCCTTTCAGTAGGAAACAAAATAGCTCCATGACTTGATAAATCCATAAATCTAGTCTCATACTGAGTAATGATTATGCTACCCTACAGAAGACACTCAAATTGGTTGTGGAAGTCCTCTCTCTGAGTGAAGGGAATAAACTTCTCTAAGAATAATTAGGAGAGATGGGCCCAAGTTAGAGGAGGTGAACCTATTGGTCTGCCTCGAACATAGTCATGTCATACCTATTGGCAGAGCCATGCATTTGAAATACTGCGAAGTCAACTCCATTGGATTTTCACTATACCCATGTTGCACAATACCTCAAGGCAACGGTCTAAGAAATCTTGAGGGTCTTCAGAAGGTGTACCACCAAATCGAATGGGAAACAACTTGGCGAACATGTCCAATCTCTTCAGCCCTTCAGCTAACTTTGTGGCTCTCTCTCCGGGATGTGTAGCAACAACATGCTGAACTGCCCCAACTGGTAGAGCTATTGGGGTTTGATACCCGTGAGCCATCTGCTCTAGAATGTGAGTAGCGACAGTCTGAGCTCCACCCCGCCTGAGAAACTATTGGTGGAATAGGAAATATACTGGCTTGGACCATACTCTCCATAAGGCCAACCAAGCGGACTAGGGCATCCTAAAGTACTGGGGTAGAAGTGAACCCCTCTAGAACCTAAACTGGTCCTACTAGCACTGTCGGAATAGGCCTCCTCATGCTCAATTTGAGGCTCAACATCAGGTGTTGCTGCAGAATCTCAATACATGGCAAAATCCTAAATACAAACCGTCTGAACAATAGAATTGTGATAACAGAAATAAATGAAAGAGAACATCAAGGTCTGCAAACGGCATAGCAGCTACCTCGTAGTCTCTACAAGCTGGTACCGATGCGAACTCTAACAATCACCACGCCCAGAAGTGCTTGGATCTACACATAAAGTCAGAGTGTAGTATGAGTACAACCAACCCCATGTACTCAATAAGTAACAAACCTAACCTCGGGCTGAAAGCAGTGACGAGCTCGGAAGAAAATCAGATTCCAACAACAATAATCAACAAAAACTCAGAATATAATAAGGACATTAAGAGTAAATAACTCAAATGATATCTTGTTCAGCTCGTTCACAATTACGGAAAATTAGACATGCCTTTTGAGTAACAGTCAAATCCCATGTCTTTTAATGAATTCTTCTAAATTGTGAGTTTATCAAGGAAAAGGTGATTTTACAAACTTCCAACGATAGATAATACATTTAATTTACTAGCTAACATGAGGAAAATACATCTCTATGCCTACATGTCAAATATACATATCAAGTCAATAACATCATAGTGAAATCATCAATTACAATCACTCTCTGCGCACTCATGGTGCCTGGCATAAATTCCCCTCACTATCACACAAATAACCACACTCAGCAATGTATGGGTGCCTGACACAAATTCCTGGCCAAGCGCTAATCATCAACCAATATAACCGTTGCGGCGTGCAACCCGGTCCAAATATCCATCCATTGCAGCGTGCAACCCAATCCAATATAACTCACAATACGGCTCTATGGCCCAAATCAGTCACCAACTTCTCAAGTCTCAACGGCTCACATCTCATAGAACTCGGTCACACAGTATCACATATCAAAGGCAACCACATCATGTAATATGACAAATAAAACAAATGATGTACAGAGACTGAGATATAACATTCGGATGAAGAGTTATGACTGAGAATATGACAACAACCTAGCCAAACAGCTCAAAACAACAAGAATGGCTCTATCATATTCCAAATAATTAAGCACATAGCCTAGACATGATTTTTAGCATGAATCATAGCTCAAATTATCATTCAAGTAGAGAAAACACAGATATAACGAAGCATGAAAGCAAACTAGTCTCATAATAGCCTTAAGTTTACCTGGATCGTGAATACCCCGGTTTACGCACACATGCTCGTCACCCTAGCACGTGCGTCATCCCTAACACCTCTCAAGTATCATAGTTTACAGGGACAATTACCCTCAAACCAAGCATAGATATGTTACTTACCTCAAAACTCGGGAATCAATACTCCAAAAGCCCTTCCTACGCGAATCGGCCTCCGAGCGACTCGAATCTAGCCAAACAGACTTAGCATCATTAACAAAACCCATAGGAAACAACCCCAAACCATAAAGCTAAGATCTTGATTCGAATAAGCAAAGTCAACCCAAAAGGTTAACCCCCGGCTCGCATCCTGGAACTCGAAAAAACATACAAATTATGAACACTCATTCCTCTATAAGTCTAAATATATGTGTTTCATCTAAGTCCAACCTCAAATCGATCATCAACTTTCACTCTCCAAACCCATAGTCAAAAATTCCCAAATTCCATCTTTAATTCACATAAACTAGGTGTAATATTCCATGGGTAATGAATATCTAACATTAAAATTAAGTAAACTTCACTCACCTCCTCAATTGTACTGCGAATTCTCCCAAATATTGCCTCCAACCCAGCTCCACAACTCCAAAATAATAAAAAATAACCAAACCGTTCGAAACATAAAACCTGCTAGTGATTCCGCATTTGCGGTCTAAATAATTGCACCTTTGGTACGCATTTGCAGCCAAAAGCTCGCATCTACGAGTTCCACTTGAGCCCCGTCCTCCCATTCTGCGGTCAACACCCGCGGACCTGCGCACCCGCTTCTGTGGTCCCCTATCATAGGTGCGGCCTCGCTTCTACGCTATGCCTTCCGTATCTGCAGCCCTTTACTCCTCCAGCCAAATTCCGCTTTTGCGGCTCCTGGTCTGCATCTGCAGACTCCCATCTAGGATCAGACTTCCGCATATGCGAAAACACTTGTCCCAACAAACTTCATCAATGCAATAGCATAAAAAATAATCTGAAAATAATTTGAAACACATCTGAACCCCTTGCAACCCCATCCAAACATACCAACCAATCCCGAAATATAACACAGACCTACTCGAGGCCTCAAATTACACCAAACAACATCAAAACTATGAATCGCACCTAAATTTAAGCCTAATGAACTAATGAACTTTCTACTTCCAAAACTCATACTGAACCATATCAAATCAACTCAGAATGACCTCATATTTTGCATATGATTCCCAAATGACATAACGGACCTATTCCAACTCCTGGAACCATAATCCAAATCTGATATCAACAAAGTCAAATCTCAGTCAAACCTATCAACCTTCCAAACCTTCAACTTTCCAACTTTCGCCAAATAGCACCAAATCGACCTACGGACCTCTAACTCCACATACGGACACATATCTAAGTCTAAAATCACCATACAAACCTATTCGAACCATTAAAACACTATTTTGGGGTCGTCTACAAAAAAGTCAAACTCCAGTCAATTCTTTCAACTTAAGCACTCAACCCTGATACTAAGTGTCCCAATTCAATCCAATACATTCCTGAAGCTAAACCAACCACTCAAGTCACATAACATCAAATACACATATGCAAGGCATCAAGTAGGGAAAACGAGGATCAAATACACAAAACGACCGGACAGGTCGTTACAAAATGCAAAGTGGAATGAAAGATGCACATAATGATTTTGAAAATACAATAGTAGAGCACAAATGAAAAATAGGCACAAAGCACGGAGGAGACAAGGCCCCAGACCAGGCCCCACCTGGCCCAGGGCGAGCTCAAGCTCGCCTCTCACCGGGCCTTGCGAGGCTATTTTCTCACCCCTAGACCAGGCCTCGCGAGGTTATTTCCTCGACTTAGACCGAGCCTTGCGTAGGTGCTCCTGTCCGAGAGGGAATTGTTTCCTTGTTGATTTCGGACATGGAGTCTTTTGCCCTAACCTTTAAATACCCCCCAAATGTGTCTAAAGGGGGGGTTCTAAAGACTAAGGAAGAGCAAGGAGCTGTCGTGGAGACCGGAGTTCATTGGATTTCATCTTTATTCAGCCAAACTTAGTAATTTTTATATTTCTTTGGATGATTTGTTTTTTTTTACCATGTCTATGTTAAGCTAAACTTTACTTTCTTGGGTTGTGGTTTTTTCATGACTATTATTATTCTAATATTATTTTTGATCTCCTGATTTATCGTATTGGTTTATTTATTAAATCATGCGCTTAAACATGCTCAAGTACTATGTTATGGTCTCCTGAAGTCCAGGGGCAGTAACAAGAGCCTCAAGTGCCTTCCCCCAACCAGGGCTATTGGTGGCTCCTCAGTCGCTGCTCAGACAGGTGCTCTGGCTGCAGCACGTGCCCCTCTTCACCTATGCCCCCGCCTCGGCCTCTCGCGGCTCTACTAGGCTCATTGGATCCAGCAGTACGTGTCCTCACCATCTGTGAAAGAATAGAAAGACAAGACTCAAATTTCGTATCAACAAATTTGCACGATAAGGAATTAAAGAAGTGGAATTTCCTAATAATTCAGTAACCTCTCGAAGATAAGTACAGACGTCTCTATATCGATCTGCAAGACTCTACTCAACTTGCTTATGACTCGTAATACCTATGAACCTAAAGCTTTGATACCAACTTGTCACGACCCCAAATTCCTATCTTAGGATGTCATGATGCCACCTAGTCTCTAAGACTAGGTAAGCCTAACATTAATTGATAGTTTAACAGAAACAACAAACTAAGATAATAAAATAAACCGATAAAACACATAATAACTCCAAAACGAAACATCAGTAATAAAATCCCAAAAATCGGTGGAACTAAGTCATAAGCTCCATAGAAATGTGCTAAAATCCCTAATACAACATTGTCTGATAACAATAATAAGAGTAGTAAAGAAAGTAATAGAAGGTGACTATGTGGCCTGCGAGCGTCGAGCAGGTATATCTTGAAGTCTCCGAAAAATAACTGAGCAATCACTAGCGTCCGGCACGAGCAGATGTACCTGGATCTGCACAAAAATATACAGAAGCATAGCATGAGTACACTACAACGGTACCTAGTAAGTATCAAGCCTAACCTCGGTAGAGCAGTGGCGAGTCCAGGTCAGGACACCTACTAGGACAAGAAAATTGAGCAGAGTGTGATATAGACTAATAATGGAAAACGAGGAAATGAATGATAACAAAGTAGTACAATAATGTTGACTAACAACATAATTTAAGGCAATAAAAGCAACAAGGAGTGAACACATGATTTTAACAACAAATAATCAAATATGGACAATTACAAGTAAGACAAATGAAAAATAAATAACAAAACTGTTCAACAAATAAGCCTTTTAACAAAGAATGTACAGCAATAATCACCACCAAGGTACCACACCTCATAATCTCTTTACACAAATCACAATCATAATATTCCTTATATCACCGCGTGAACCTTGTATTTATTTTGAATTTTTTTCTCCCAAGATAGCTACATGCGTTTTAACCCCCGTATCTTACCGCATGGCTTCAAGTAATTATCTTACTAGCAACACGCGTATCAATCCCACCTTTTCTCACCGCATGTGTATTAACCCCTATCTTTATACCACTGTATGCGTATCAATATCACAACACACAAAAAATCAATTTGCATCATATGTGCCTATATGCCACAACACTTTCCAAAAATCAACAATACCAATATTACCACAACATATAGCCCACAGCGCAACCAACAATGTGAACAAGAATCTCAATGATAACAAAATGAATAAGGAATACTCAACGAGGAAGGAAATCTTAACAATCAATAACTTCAATAAGAATAATTCAACAATAAAAGAGGTAACAAGACAATAAGAGAGATAACAACTTTAACTAAAGCATATAAGAACAAACTTGACAATAAAGGATAGAACATATGCTAACAACGCCAAATAGAGCATGTGAGATTAAATTCAACAATGGAAGATATAACATGTTAAGACCATTTCAATTAAATACATGGAATAAGTCTAAAGGTTTAATCCGGTCAAAAATACCACATATAAGCTCGTGTACACATTCGTCACCTCGTGTACATGTCTTCCTTATAATACAAATAATACAATCCACCCAAATCTTAAGTGATAGTGTCCCCGACACAAAGTTAGACAGGATACTTACCTCAAACAAGCTAAATCAGTCCATTAACAAGCCCTTTCCACGCAAATTCAACTCTGGACGGCTCGAATCTAGCCAAAATAACTTAATACCATAAATGTAATTTCATGTAATAAAGTTTCAATCTTTAATGAAAATAAAAAAGTCAACTCTAAAAGTCAACCACGGGCCCGCACCTTGGAACCCGACCAAACATATAAATTCCGAACACCCATTCGATACGAGTCCAACCATACCAAAATTATCCAATTTTGACCTCAAATCGACCTTCAAATCTCAATTTATGGTTTAAGAAACTTTTACAAAAATCCCTAATTTCTCCCATACAAATCACTAATTAAAAGATAAAAACAAAGATGGATTAATGAACAAATTCGAGTCAAAAACACTTACCCCGATCCAATCCTTGGAAATCCCCTCCAAAATCGCCCAAAATCGAGCTCTCTAACTCAAAAAGTGGGAAATGAAATAAAACCCTCGATCTAGCCTATTTCTGCCCAGCGATTTCCGCATTTGTGGTCAATTAGCCGCTTTTGCGGCTCCGCATCAGCGAAAAAAAAATCGAACATACGGTATCTCATTAAGCCCAGAAAATCATTTCTGCTAACCCATATGCGCATTTGCGCGTCCGCTTCTGCGGAACATGACCGCACATGCGGTCCCTCGCCAATAGACCAATACCCGCTTCTACAGTTGTGCACATGCGCACTCTTGTCCGCACCAACAAACCCAGTTCACCAATCCAAACATCGCACATGCGGCCCAAATATCACATGTGCGATTGCACCAGACTTCAGCAGCCATCAGCAAAACATCTAAGTCTCCAATTGGTCCACACACCCGGGGTCCCGGGGTCCCCGTCCGAACATCCATCAAGTCCTAAAACACAACATGAACCTACTCGAGGCCCTAAATCACACCAAACAACATCAAATAAATGAATCACAAACAAATTCAACCCTAATGAACTAATGATCGTTCAACTTCTAAAACTAGTGCCGAATCATATCAAACCATCTCCGAATGAACTCAAATTTTGCATGCAAGTCTCAAATGACACAAAACATCTATGCCAACTCCCGGAACCAAAATCCGAATCCGATATCAGTAAAGTCAACCCTCAGTCAAACCTTCCAAGTCTTCAACTTTGCAACTTTCGCCAAAAAACATCAAATCAACCTATGTACCTCCGAACCAATACTCAGACATACGCCTAAGTCCAAAATCACCATACAAAGCTATCAGAACCATAAAACTCCATTCTGGAGTCGTCTATATAAAAAATTAAACTCCAGTCAACTCTTCCAACCTAAGCTTCCAACTTTGAGACTAGGTGTCCCAATTCACCCTGAAACTTTTCCGAAACCAATCCAACTACCCCGGCAAGTCACATAACTACAAATTAACATAGAAGAGGAAATAAATAGGGAAACGGGGCTACAATATGCAAAATGACCGGCCAGTTCATTATAAAAAAAAGTCATATCCTAAGGGTTATTCGTTCACCAAGATTAGGCAAGATACTCACCTCATCTGGGCTAGCCTTCAACCTCTAATTGCATAAAAACCTTGCTCTAGCACTCCAATTATGGAAATCTAAGACAATCATCAACCAAGAAAGTCAAATAATTCCATAGGAAGCTATCCCAATCCATAAAGATCTGATCTTTGAAGAATTTCTAAAAAGTCAAGCAATGTCTACCAGGGCAACGCTCCTAAAATCTGAAACCAATACAAATCACGATGACCCATAACCTGTTGTGTCCAAATATATTATTAGATTCTAAAATCGAGTCCAAATCCATACTCAAATCCCCACAATACACTCTCTTAAAGTGCAGGCAAAAATCCCAATTTTTCCTTCAAAATTTCCATGATTAAGGTGTGTAAATCCATCAAAAATCAAGATATATAATCAAATCCAAGTAGAAATTACTTAACCACAAAGAAGTAGTGAAAATCTCCTCCAAAATCGCCACTTACCGAGCTCCAAAACTCAAAATAATGGAATATGAGCCAACCCTCCAAATATAATAAGCTACCAGGGACTTTGCTTTTGCGGACAAAAATGTTGCAGTTGCGACCTCGCATCTGCAAGCCCTTGCTCATATCTACAAACCTAGCTGAAGTTAACCAATCTCACATATGAGGCTCCGCAGGTGCGCAAAACCCTCTCAAAAGCTACTTCGCATTTGTGCCACAAGCTCCGCAAAAGCGGACTCTCATCTCAAGCCTCATCCTCGCATCTGCGAATTACAATCCCGCAGGGTGCGACCTCGCACCTCCGTTCCCTCATGCACAGAAGCAACAAGCTCCAAGAACACCTCCACTCAGCAAAAGCGAATTGACCCTCGCATGAGCGAGTCTGCACCTGTGACCACACCTGCGTAGGTGCAAAGAACCACAAGCAGAACTGCTCAAATTACCAAAAAGCTCTGAAACCACCCCAAATCACACCCAAGCCCCTCAGGAACCCGTCCAATCATACAACAAGTCCAATTACCTTACTCAAACTTATTCCAAGACTTGAAACACCAAAAGTAACATCAAAACCAAGAATCGAACCTTGGTTAACTCTTCCAATTAAAGCTTCCAACTTAAAGCTTCCATATTGAGAATCACTCTAACATATCCATCCCAAACCACTCGAAAATCTCATAATACACCATATGAAACCACTCTAAGTCTCAAATCAAAGAACTAAATGCTAGAACTCAAAACGCCTGATCGTGTCGTTACATACACTTAGTCTGACAAATCGCTTATCCAACAACTCCTATAACTGCTCCTTTATTCAACTCGCTAGAGCCATAAGGTATGGGGGAATAGATATGGGTTGAGTTCCCGATGCCACATCAATACAAAAATCAATTTCAAAGTGGCATGCTCGGTAGGTCTGCCGCAAACATATCTGGAAACTCCCTCACTACGGGCATTGGATCAATAGTAGGAGTCTCAGCATTAGTTTTTCTAACAAAAGCCAGATACACCAAACTTCCCTTCTCAATCATCCGCTAAGCCTTTAGAAATGAGATCACCCTACTAGGGGTATGACCAAGAGAACCCTTCCATTCTAATCTTGGTAATTCCAGCATAGCCAATGTCACAGTCTTAGATGACAATCAAGAATAGCATGATATAGAGACAACCAATCCATCCCAATAATCACCTAAAAATATACCATATTCAATAACAGAAGATCAACCCTAGTATCATAACCCTCAATAGTGACCACACAAGACCGATATGCCTGATCCACCATGATAAAATCACCAACAAGCGCAGATACATGAACAAGAATATCTATATAACCATGAGGCATATCCTTATAAGGAGCAAAACATAATGACACATATGAATAGGTAGACCCTGGATCAAACAACATAGAAGCATCTCTATAAAAAATTGAAATAATAATTGTGATCACAGCATCTGAGGCCAATGCGTTGGGTATACCTGGAAAAGCATAGCCTTAAAATACAATGCTAGCGGTCTCTCAACAACCAGAATATATACAAGGCTATCCATAATCTCAGCCTTTCTACTCAAGGCATCGGCCACCACATTGACCTTCCCGGGATGGTACAAAATGGTAATATCATAGTCTTTTAACAGCTCTAGCCACCTCCACTACCTCAAGTTTAGATCCTTTTGCTTAAACAAGTGTTGTAGACTCTGATGATTAGTGAATACCTCACAAGACACGCCGTAGAGATAGTGCCTCCAAATCATCAATGTGTGAATAATGGCTGCCAACTCTAGATCATGAACGAGGTAGTTCTTCTCTTGTGGCTTCAGCTGACGCAAAGCATAAACAATCACCTTACCCTCCTGCATCAAGACACACCAGAAATCCATGAAGCATCACAATAAACTATATATGAACCCGATGCTGACGGCAAAACTAGAATTGGTATTGTGGTCAAGGCAGTCTTAAGTATCTGAAAGCTCTCCTTACACTCGTAGGACCATTTGAATCGGGCACCCTTCTGAGTCAACATGGTCAAAGGAGCTTCGATGGATAAAGTCCTCTCTAAAAACGACTATAATAACCTGTCAAGACTAGAAAACTCTGTATCTCGGTAGTAGAAGACGGTCTGGACCAACTCTTGACTGCTTCCACTGTAATAGCCCAGCAGTTTAAGATTGAACTTTTAAGTTACTTTTTTTTATATTATGATTTCTCATTATGTTCTTATAGAGATAATAATAAATATTTTTTTTATATGAGGATGTATAGATGTATATTTACATATAGAAATAATATTTATGTATTGAAAGATATAATATAAGATTATTAAGTACTAATTAGGTAGCTATGGGCCAAACTCATATTACATATCATGGTTAAGCAATTAAGTGATTTTGGAGGATATAATGGAGAAAAGTGGGCCAAGCCCATTCATTATTGTTTTCTCACGTAACCTAGGGTGTAATTACAATGAATTGGAATATTGGTGATATAAGGAAAGAACTCACACAGAACAAAGAAAATGGGAACCAACGGCTACACTCTTTCAGGTGGAAACAAAGATGCCAATTGATTTGGCTTTTATACATATACATTATTTTAAGTGAATCACCGGGAAAGGAACCTAAAATTATAGCTTTGTTTTGGTTACCTACAAAAATAATGAAAGTGGGTAGGCATGGATCAAGAAAGGGTGTAAAGTTAGGAACCAAATTCAGAGTTACGGTGGAATTTACGGCCTTGGCATAAGGAATCCATATGATTCTTTATAAAATAGATTTCAGGACTTATTGTGATTATATTTTGGAGTAATGTGATGCCGCTAACTTATTGCTTCTTTGATACACAACTGTGGCATCAGTTCAAGAGGCAGAGAGGCAAATCAAGTTTGCTCAACACTGCAGACAAGTTCAAGCTTCAAACTATGATTGAGGCTATTGGAGATCGTGTGGTTGGAGTTTTGAACGTTGCAAGAGTGGGCAACTTGTCGTTAGCGAGGTAAGTAAGACTTTAAGCTTTGATACTTGCTTTTTCAAAACCTGTTTTGAAAGTATGTTTTGTCTGCCTGGTTCATAGTTGGGACGAGCATAATCGGTGGTCTTTGACCAGCCGCAAATATATATTATTTTGTAAAAAAACTAAAATTATTTAATAAGTGATTTGTGGTGTGGTGTGGTGTGTAGCATAGCCTTGTGCTATGGCGTTGGGGCGTTAAAAATTATTTCTTTGTTGCCGTAATATATTTGGGGCATTGTGAATGCCGCCGTGGTAAATTTGGGACGTTGTGTATGCTGTCGTGGACTCGTTGGGGTGTTTGGTTAATTTTCTGCATCGCCATTTATGACAAGTCCTTAGTGTAGATTGTGCTGAGATATATAGTGTTATTGTTGAGTAATTATTTGGACCTTATAGAGTAATTATATGGTGAAAGAATTTATGTGCATATTATTTTTGTGCTCGTAGTGTGTTTGTATTTTCTAACACTTGTTTCAGAGGTATTCAAAGTGGTTGGTCGAGGATCTTACTGGATTATATTTACATATTACTCACTCCTTACCTGCATGTCCATGCAGATACTGTTGTTGAGGAAGAGGCTAGGGGCTAACGAGTTTGTTGAGTGGATTCTATTGTTGAGGTGAGTCGTTGCATTCTTCGTGGAGGTCGTTGTTTCAGCCATGCCTATCTTATATCTATTATTTCTTTTTTACATGCCCGCCAGTTAAACTTCTATTACTCTATTAGATGCTCCATGGTCTTAGTATAAAATTTGGGTTAGAGATCTATTATTTGAGTAGTCATTAGCTTTTATTAATAAATTATGATTTTAGTTGGATAATTATTTCATGTTTAGTAATTTTTAATGCGTTTGGACTTGCACGTATTTCTCTCAAGGCTTATATAAAAGGTTAAGAGTACATGAATTGGTTCATCTTGCGAGTGATCTTAGCTAGGTGTCAGTCACGTCTACAGAGTAGTTTGAGACGTGACAAAGTTGGTATAGTTTAGACTTTAAGTCCCGGGTCATAGAGCAGTATTTGGTAGAGTCTTGTTCATGAGTATGTAGACGTCCATATTTATGACCTTGATGCTACTGAATATCTAGGATGTTTTCTCTTCGTTTGTTCCTTATTCGTGCGTTGTGCTAAATCAAGTTGAAATTTGGGATGTCCCGCTTCGCAGACGGCTAGGACACGCATATTCTCCTCTGTTGGTCCTAGGCCTCATCCTCGCATCTGCGAATTACAATCACATAGGGTGCGACCTCGCACCTCCGCTCCCTAATGCGCAGAAGCAACAAGCTCCAAGAACACCTCCACTCGGCAAAAGCGAACTGACCCTCGCATGAGCGAGTCTGAACCTGCGACCACACCTGCCCAGGTGCGAAGAACCACAAGCATAACTGCTCAAAGTCACCAAAAAGCTCCGAAACAATCCCGAATCACACCCAAGTTCCTCAGAAAACCGTCCAATCAACCAACAAGTCCAATTACCTTATCCAAACTTATTCCAAGGCTGGAAACACCAAAAGTAACATCAAAACCAAGAATCGAATCTTGGTTAACTCTTCCTTTTTAAAGCTTTCATCTTAAAGATTCCAAATTGAGAATCACTTTATCCTATCCATCCCAAACCAGTCGAAAGTCAAAATCAACCATTTATGAAAGTCATAATACACCATATAAAGCCACTCTAAGTCTCAAATCAAAGAACGAAATACTAAAACTAAAAACGACCGATCGTGTCGTTACATACACCTAATCTGAAAAAATCCCTTATCCAACAACTCCTATAACTGCTCCTTTAACTCATTCAACTCGCTAGAGCCATAAGGTATGGGGGAATAGATATGGGCTGAGTTCCCCGGCATCACATTAATACATAAATCAATTTCAAGGCGGCATGCTCGGTAGGTCTGCCGGAAATATATCTGGAAACTCCCTCACTACAGACATTGGATCAATAGTAGGAGTCTCAGCATTAGTTTTTCTAACAAAAGCCAGATACACCAAACATCCCTTCTCAATCATCCGCTAAGCCTTCAGAAATGAGATCACCCTACTAGGGGTATGACCAAGAGAACCCTTCCATTCCAACCTTGGTAATTCCAGCATAGCCAATGTCACAGTCTTAGATGACAATTAAGAATAGCATGATAAAGAGACAACCAATCCATCCCAATAATCACCTAAAAATCTACCATATTCAACAACAGAAGATCAACCCTAGTATCATAACCCTCAATAGAGACCACACAAGACCGATATACTTGATCAACCATGATAAAATCACCGACAAACATAGATACATGAACAAGAATATCTAGATAACCATAAGGCATATCCTTATAAGGAGCAAAACATAATGACACATATGAATAGGTAGACCCAGGATCAAACAACGTAAAAGCATCACTATGAAAAAATGAAATAATACATGTGATCACAGCATCTGAGGCCAATACCTTGGGTATACCTGGAAAAGCATAGCCTGAAAATATAATGCTAGCGGTCTCTCAACAACCAGAATATATGCAAGGCTACCCATACTCTCAGCCTTTCTATTCAAGGCATCAGCCACCACATTGACGTTCCCGAGATGGTACAAAATAGTGATATCATAGTCTTTTAACAGCTCTAACCACCTCCACTGCCTCAAGTTTAGATCCTTTTGCTTAAACGCATGATGTAGACTCCGATGAACAGTGAATACCTTACAATAAACTGTATATGAACCCGATGCTGACAATAAACTAGAATTGGTGTTGTGGTCAAGGCAGTCTTAAGTTTCTGAAAGCTCTCCTCACACTCATAGGACTACCTGAATCGGGCACCCTTCTGAGTCAACATGGTCAAAGGAGCTGCGATGGATGAAGTCCCCTCTACAAAACGAAAATAATAACCAGTCATGCCTAGAAAACTCCGGATCTCGGTAGAAGAAGATGATCTGTACCAACTCTGAACTGCCTCCACTGTAATAGCCCAGCAGTTTAAGATTGAACTTTTAAGTTACTTTTTTGATATTATGATTTCTCATTATGTTCTTATAGAGATAATAGTAATTATTTATTTTATATGAGGATATATAAATGTATATTTACATTTAGAAATAATATTTATGTATTGAAAGATATAATATAAGAGATTATTAAGTACTAATGAGGTAGCTATTGGCCAAACTCATATTACATTTCATGGTTAAGCAATTAAGTGATTTTGGAGGATATAATGGAGAAAAGTGGGCCAAGCCCATTCATTATTGTTTCCTCACGTAACCTAGGGTGTAATTAGAATGAATTGGAATTTTGGTGATATAAGGAAAGAACTCACACAAAACAAAGAAACTGGGAACCAACGGCTACACTCTTTCAGGTGGAAGCAAAGATGCCAACTGATTTGGCTTTTATACATATACATTATTTTAAGTGAATCACCGGGAAAGGGACGGAAAATTATAGCTTTGTTTTGGTTACCTACAAAAATAATGAAAGTGGGTAGACATGGATCAAGAAAGGGTGTAAAGTTAGGAACCAAATTCACAATTACGGTGAAATTTACGGCCTTGCCATAAGGAATCCATATGATTCTGTATAAAATAGATTTCAGGACTTATTGTGATTATATTTTGGAGTAATGTGATGCCGCAAACTTAGTGCTTCTTTGATACGCAACTGTGGCATGAGTTCAAGAGGCAGAGAGGCAAATCAAGTTTTGTAACGATCCGACCAGTCGTTTTACTTTCTAGAACCTCGTTCCCCTAAATAAGACTTCTCGTACATATTTTACTGATTTATGACTTGCGAGGATAGTTGGTTTAGGATTTGGAAGAATTTGTGTTGAAATCGGAACACTTGGTTCCTTAAGGCTGGCTTGAAAGGTCAAGTTTGACTTTGGTCAATATTTTAAGTAAACGACCTCGGAATCGGGATTTGACAGTTCCAATAGGTTCGTATGGTAATTTCGGACTTAGACGTATGTTCGGATTGGGTTTTGGATGACCCGGGAGCATTTTGGTGCCTAATAGTGAAAGTTGGTCTTGAAGGTTTTAGAAGTTCTTTAAAATTTGGTTTGGAGCGGGTTTTGATGATATCGAGGTCCAAACAGAATTCCGAGACCGGGAATAGTTCTGTATTGTCATTTAAGACTTGCACTAAAAATTTGGTGTCATTCCGAGTAGTATAAGTACGTTTCGGCGCATTGGAAGTAAATTGAAGAACTTGAAGTTCTTAAGTTTGATTCAATTGGTTTTAGGGTGTGATTCTTGGTTTTAATGTTGTTTCGGGCATTCCGTGAGTTTGAGCAAGTCCGTTTTGTGATTCCAAACTTGTTGGTATATTCGGACGGGGCCCGAGGGCCCCGAGTGTCGATCGGACGAGGCTCGGACCATTTCGGGGGCTGAAGCTCCCCAGTTCTGCCATAACTGCACCTGCGGTTGGCCAGCCGCAGGTGCAAGACCAGCGTCCGCAGATGCGGCCCTAGCCGGCCCAGCCAATTCCGCAGATGCGGCTCCTTTTAAGCAAAAGCAGGAGCCCGTCCGCAGATGCGGCCCCAGCCGGCCCAGCCTACTTCGCAGAAGCGAACACCTGGTCCGCAAAAGCTGATCCGCAGATGCGGCCTATGCACCGCAGGTGCGAAAATCATTGGGGCAGTGAGGTTCAATGGATACGGGACTTAAGCCATTTTTACCCATTTTCTCTCACTCTTTGGGCGATTATTGGAGCTTCTTGGGAGGGATTTTCACTTAGCTTTTGGAGGTAAGTAATTTCTACCTATCGTGAGTTCAATACATAGATTTTGGGTAGATTTCAACATGAAAATTTTTAGAAATTATGGGTTAGATGAAAAACCTAGGGTTTGACAAGAATGAGATTTTTACCACGAAGTTGACCATGAAACTTAGTGATAATCATATATTTATGTTCCTTAGGTCATGGGTAACAACTTTCTTTAAAAATTTCCGAAATCCGAGCATGTGGGCCCGGGAGTAAATTTTAGGAATCTTACAATTTAGGTTGGAAATCACTTAAGGGGGGAATTATGAACATTTGAGCATAGATTGATTAGTTTATGTAATGTTTGACTAGCTTCGAGTCGTTTGGCATCAAATTTGGAGGTTTAAGCACGTTCTTGAATTGAGAAATAGGCTTTGAGACGAGGTAAGTCTCCTTTCTAACTTTGTAAGAGAGAAATTACCCCCATAGGTGAACTAAATTAATATGTGTTGTTGTTGTGGGGGGGCACGTATGCACGAAGTGACGAGAGTCCGTACGTAGCTACTATTCCTATTATGTCCGGATAGTCTTAGGCTTACACCATGCCTTGTTGATATTGTTATTGCTTTATGTATATTGTTTGCCTTGAGAAGGGCAGAATGGAGTGTGCTTATTAAATGTTTCAAAAGGAATTGGAATTGAGGAAAAATAATGGGATCTTAAAAGTTTTTATTTGACTGTCGTATTTTGAAAAGAATGGGAGAGTACTATAATAATTTATGAGATCTTTGTGTAACCGCATCGCATGTATGATTTGTGAGCGGGGTAATTCCTTTAATTTATGTTTGACTGCATCACATGTATGATTCGCGAGCGGGAAAAATAGATGCATCTATGGTTCGCGTCGTTCGACCCTCGGTAGTGCATAGTTTATATTTATGTTGGATCGGGCCGAACGTCCTCAGTGGTATTGTATGTGAAAGTAGAACTGAAAGTTTCTTTCATAATTAATATGGATTCATTGTATGTGTGATCATATGTTTTAAAGGAAGCAAGTGATTAAGTTCCTAAATATGGTGATTTCTTGACCAGTTAAATTCTTGTTCTAAGTCTTGTTGTTGTATACCATGCTTAATTATAATCTCATATTATCATGTTATTGACCCTAGTAAGTGTCGAAGTCGACCCCCCGTCACTACTTCTTCGAGGTTAGGCGGGATACTTACTGGGTACATATTGTTTTATGTACTCATGCTACACTTCTGTACTTAATTGTACATGATCTGAGGCAGGTGCATCTGGTTACCAGTCTGGTGCGCAGTTTTGATCCCCATCTCGAGACTTCACGGTGAGCTGCCTTCCGAGCCGTCCTGCAGCAGGTGGGGTCTCTCTTATGCTCTATTTTTCTGTCTATTTCCTTTCATACAGTAGGCTAGTACTCTTTTATATATTCTACTAGATTGCCCACATATTTGTGACATCAGGTCTTGGCACGTACTCTAGTAGACTTATGATTTTGGATTTGTTTACTTGATTTTGATTAGTACTTGTTATTCCCATTTAATTATGTCCAATTTGCAAATTTCTAAATCTTTTCAACAAATAAGGAAATGTATCCACTTAGTAAATTTATTTAAACGGGAAACCACTATTTTGATTAGTGTCGGCTTGCCTGACAATAGTGTTGGGCGCCATCACGGCCTAAATTAGAATTGGGTCGTGACAACATGGTATCAGAGCACTAGGTTCACGTAGGTCTCACAAGTCATGGGAAGGCCTAGTAGAGTCTTGCGGATAGGTGCGGAGACGTCCGTACTTATCTTCGAGAGGCTATATGGTGTTAGGAAACTACTCTTTATTCATCTCCTATCGTGCAATTGATGGTATACTAAGTTTCTTCCTTTTATTCTCTCACAGATGGTGAGGACGCGTACAGCGGACGTTCCAGACCCGGGAAGAGCTGCTCCCCCCGTTGCTAGAGACCGAGGCAGAGGCCGGGGGAGGAATCCGGCCCGAGGTAGGGGACGAGGGCATCCTAGAGCTGCCCCAGTAGCACCACCAGCGGATCCAATGGAGGATCCCATTATTGAGGAGCAGGGCGAGGTGCCTGCCGCACGGTCAGCCACGATAGATTTCATGACAGCACCGGGCTTTCAGGAGGTCATGATTATATGATGCAGTTTATGGACACCATGACTCAGGCTGGTTTATTTCCAGCGGACCCAGCCATATCTCAGGCAGGAAGGGGAGCACAGACCCCTACTGCTCAGGCTCCTGGGTATGCAGCTACAGTATATCAGACCACGGGTACACTACCCGTGGTCGGAACCCAGCCAGTAGCAGCAGATGCGCCTGATCCTAGACCATTTGTGGCCGGCGAGCCGCAGAAGCTTTTGGACAGATGGACTAGGCTTCACCCTCCGGTATTTGGGGGTGAGTGACACGAGGATCCTCAGGACTTCATTGACAGGTGCAGGGACAAACTGCATAACATGAGGATATTAGAGTCCCATGGGGTGGACTTCACTACTTTCCAGCTGGAGGGCAGGGCCCGTAGATGGTGGCAGTCTTATCTTCTTGGAAGACCAGCGGGTTCTCCTCCCATGACTTGGGACCAGTTTACACAGCTTTTCTTGGATAGGTATATTCCACCCTCTCAGAGGGAAGAGTTGCGAGGTTAGTTTGAGCAGCTCGAGCAGGGTCAGATGTCAGTGACTGATTATGAGGCGAGGTTCTCTGAGTTGTCTCACCATGCACTTATGATACTTCCTACCGACGCAGAGAGAGTGCATAGATTTGTTGCGGGGTTGCACCCCAATATTCGGGATAGTATGGCCCGGGAGGTTGAGAAGGGTACTGGTTATCAGCTAGTAGTGGAGATTGCTCGGAGGATTGAGGACTACCGCCAGAGGGGTAGAGAGCGGATGCAGCAGGACAAGAGGGATCGTTTCTCTGGAGTGTTTAGAGGTGCCCCGGCTAGGGGCAGAGGTCAGTTCGGGAGGGGTCAGCCTAGTAGGCCCACATATTCAGCGCGACCCTATTTTAGTGCTATGCCAGAGAGTTCTTATCGCCCACCAGTTCATTAGGGTTCTTCTAGCATTTATTTCAGCACCATGCCAGAGAGCTCATACCGCCCACCAGCCATTCAGGGTTCTTCTAGTGGGTATTCAGGCCATCAGGGTCAGACTTCGAGGCAACAGTCTATGGTACCGAGAGGTTGTTACGAGTGTGGAGATCCGGGTCACATGAAGAGATCCTGTCCCAGGCTTCGGGGCAAGGCAGTACAGCAGGGTCAGCAACCCATGATTTCAGCTCCAGCCGTCCGACCGCCCAGAGGCGGAGGGCAGGTGGGTAGAGGTCATCCTAGAGGTGGAGGTCAAGCAGGCGGGGGCCAGTCAGGTGGCGCCCCAGCTAGATTCTATGCTTTTCCGGCCAGACCAGATGCAGTGGCCTCAGATGTCGTGATCACATGTATTATTTCTGTCTGCGGTAGGGATGCTTCAGTGTTATTTGATCCAGGATCTACCTATTCATGATTAAATTACTTTATATACTTTAAAATAGGATCTCATTTTTACTTACGACGTACTTTTATGTACGAAAACATGGGGTGTAACAGTATCGAGGCTATGACAAGACAAAAAAGGGTAGCGTGATACACAAAGCGAGGCTATGACAAGACACCTACATAAAACATATACAAGTATGTGTGTTGTATATATATATATATAAATCTACAAAATAACAAGTAGGACAATTAAAGTATTAATTGGGAGGGAACATGTAGAGAGGGAAGCACAGAAAGAATGACAAGCAAAAAAT
The DNA here is from genome assembly GCF_000390325.3 of Nicotiana tomentosiformis. Taxonomy (NCBI): domain Eukaryota; kingdom Viridiplantae; phylum Streptophyta; class Magnoliopsida; order Solanales; family Solanaceae; genus Nicotiana; species Nicotiana tomentosiformis. The sequence goes on along the minus strand of NC_090815.1, from coordinate 59,545,020 downwards.
CACCGAATAACCTCATTCTGAAAAGGAAAATCGGTATCCAAGTAAAGATCCTAAACAGCATATAGATAACACCACATTGCACCATTACATGAAAACAACAACCATGACTCTCGAGACCAACTCTATGACCTTGCTTACCTTGGTCGTATCCTTGACTTTTCCTTCCTCCATTACGAGGACAATTGGGCACCTCACACATTATGCATGTTATGTGCATCATTCCTTTAATCCTTAGGCCTTTCACATTTCGTAGCACGATGTGCAAACATTCCTTGATATTAACAAGGGAACTCAGAGACTAACTCAGAACCTTAACGCATGATCGAGGATAGAAGAAGGGAAACATTTCCTAAATGTCGTTGTAGCCTCCCTATTATAAATGTGGCCGGCAACACACCGATAAGAGGGACTCTACTGACACAGCTCCATGACACCTTAGGACACCTAAACCAGGCTCTGATACCAAGTTTGTCACGCTCCGATCTCAGGAAGCACGACCGGTGCTCAACCGAGTAAACTCGGTCGAGCAAGCCTACGTTACATCAACCTCTCATCATAACTCATATATGATTTATCAAAGCATAATTAGATCATGACTTTCATATTGAATACATTTGGCTCAATGGCCCATAAATTTGTTTTTTCTTTTCTTTTACTCTCGTGATGGGTACATAGCTTCATAAATATCTGTGAATATAAATACATAACGAAACTAAAAACTTAAGTACATGACCCACAGTGTACATGGAGCTTCTATGGCAATAGACACCTAAGTACATAAAACCAACTAGACTCGAATACCCACTAGAATTGTAGCAGGATCACCATATTCTGTTGTGCAGAAGATCCCTATCAAAGATCCATATCATCCTGTAGAAGTATACATGCATCCATTAAAAGATGCAGCGCCCCCGGCAAAAGGGACGTGAGTACATGTGGAATAGTACTCGCATGTAAGGCAAACATAACAACATACGAAATCATGGTAATTTAAATAAGAGGAATACGAAGTACATCAAGAACTACGAAATATCCCATAGATTCACATTTCAAGTCTCGTTATGCTTACATCATTTTAAACTTCGTTTAGGATTAACTGAGCCATATGAACTATGCATGGAATACATAATATAAGGTAATTGAAACAACATGTACAAACAAGGCCAATGAAAGTAGCACCTAATGTCTGCGGTAACAATGCGTCTCACTAGACCGTCCATATCCCTCTCTTATCTTACACCTATACATTTCACTTGTGCGTTTCATAGACCGTTCACATTGTTTACTTACACAATACACCTGTGCGTTTCATAGACCGTTCACAGTGTTTACTTACACTATACACCTATGCGTTTCATAGACCGTTCACAATGTTTACTTACACAATACACCTGTGTATTTCATAGACCGTTCACAGGATTACATATACAATACAAATAATCGATGTGTTTCATAGACCGTTCATAGTGTTTACTTACACAATACACCTGTGTGTTTCATAGACTATAACAGGATTACATATATAATACACCTATGCATTTCATAGACCGTCCATAGAGTTCACATAAGACCTCATAATTCTCATTTAGGCAACGACCACATTTCAAGTTCATACTATCACTTACTTGTACTTGCCATGGGTGATCATAGAACATTAAGAACATTTAAAATATTTAGGAACACTATAGCCTCTCCTCATGAGGGCGTAGGAGCTTATAACACATTGGCAACATAAGTACAAATACGTTCATCTCATAACCTTTCACACCATATATAACTTCACAATTACTTTCAACTACTTACAACATCATTATTTCATTGGCTCCCTTGGCCATACATATTATTCTTCATTTATGGCATTGTGGCCGTATATCATATTCTGCACTTTTATTTCTTTACTTTCAAGGATTATCATCATAAACATCATCATATAGAATACTCTTGAAATACCTTTCCCCAAAAGGGCAATACACGATTTCAACTCATGAATTTGTAAGAAATCAAAACATATTGGAAATACCTACCAAGAGTAGCATTAGTTAGAACAACCACATTTGGACATGACTTGAGTACATAAGCTTTTGGATAATTCTATTTTCGGAGTCAATTTGGAATAGTTGAATCAAGGCTCATTTCATAATATTTCACACATCATTTCATTTCGTTGGCGCTATTGGCCACAAGTATAAATTTTATTCTTGGCACGGTGTTCACACTTTATATCCCCAACTCTCTACTTCACACTTTATATCCTCAACTCACTACTTCACACTTTATATCCCTAATTCGCTACTTTCACTTTCAAGCATCTATATAGATTACTGACAACAAGGAATCCCTAATCACGATTTTTAGTATACCTATGAGCAATTAAGAGTCTTATGCACATTGAGACTTCTTACAAAATTTTGCATAATAGCCTTCACTTGAAACACTACTTGGAGTCATAACATTTTTATACCCAACTCATACTTTGAATACATTCCCAAAGGATAACATCATATGATAAGAGCATCCGTAACACATTTTGAACATATACCTTTCAACACAAAGCTTATTTGGAATAGTTGATTTATAAAGAATAACCCGGGACTTACAAGAACATCATGGAATTCAATTCTAAGAAAGAAGTTTAGCCAACATACCTGGAATTCACCCCTTAATAATACTACGATGTTCCACCACACTAAACAACTTCAATCTACACTAATGCAACACAATTGCACCAATATTAGCTAGATTTCTATACTTTAAGTCATTTAAACTTTTTATCAAACATCTAGTGTGCATATCTTTCTACAACCCCCTCCAATGGAATTTCTTCACCTAACAACCACCTTTCACACCAATGATTCACCTCACAATCGCCTCTAGTCCATCCACAACTTCCATTAGCACATGCATGCCCAACAATTCACTCCCAACCCACAAATCTTATCAATTAATTCATTTTACAATCTCTACAATACAAACACAACCTAGGTTAGGCATTTGTGGCTTCCAATCACCATACCATAAGTCCTAACACATATTTCATACATAAATAATCACCATAGATTAGTTAGAGATGGTAGACATACCTCATATAGTGAAACTCTTGAGAATCCTAACTTGTAGTGTTCTTGACCAATTTGGGGATTTAAATGGAAATATATGGATCTTCAAGATTAATCCTTGTTAATACAAGTGTTTAGGAGTAGTAATCAACTCAAAATTACTCAAAAAATATTACCTTGGTTCATGGGAGGGAGGTGTTGGACGGATTCCCTTGCTATACAAGCCCTAGCTCAAAGAAATGACTTAGCTTTCTCTCTACCCGGCCTTGGGGTTATTTAATGGGATGCTACATGTGCGACCGCGCACTTGGACAAGTGGTCGTGCATCTGGCCGTGCACACAAGGCAGAAACTCCCAAATATGCGCGGTCGCGCATCTGGGCGCGCATATGACACATGTCCAGTAAAATGGACATAACTTTCTGTATATATATCCAAATGACGAACGGTTTGATGCATTGGAAACTAGACTCAATTAATTTGATAGGTAGATTACCTCCTAAGACTTTATAGTTTGGTAGCATCATACATTTGAAGTAGGATGTTGTGCGAATTGGGACATCCTTTCTACTTAATGCATCCAACTTGTTCCACACAAGTTCTTGCCATTCACAAAATACCTAAGTATGTTCCAACACACCCTAAACATATATTTTCAATTCAAAATGATGTGGTTCTATCCCATGGGTCTCCTTTAATACTCGAACACGTTATTCCAAAATACTGTTGGCGTACCACCTTAAAATCTTAAATCATTAGGAAATTTTAACGGGGCCTTACATTAGGTTTGTTACTTATTGAGTATATGGGGCTGGTTGTACTCATACTGCACTTCTGTACCTTGCGTGCAGATCTTGGAGTTGATGTTGCTGTGTATGGCGGGAGCTGGCATTGAAGATGTACCTGCTTCCGGATATAGCTGCCACTTATCCTTGGTAGCTTTAGATTCGTAATATGTTTATGAACATTCCAAACAGATGTTGTATTTATTGTCATATCAACTTTATAAATCTAAATCTTAGTGGCTCATGGCTTGTACTGGCAATCCTTTGGATTTTATATAAAAGTTCAATTATTTTACTCATTGACTCTTATTATTCTCATTTGAGTTTTGTTGAATGTTATTTGGCTTACCTAGCTGGTTGGGTTAGGTGCCATCACAACTAGATGAAATTTGGGTTATGACAAGTTGGTATTAGAGCTCTAAGTTCAGAGGTTCTTCGAGTCATGAGCAAGTTTCTAGTAGAGTCTTGCGGATCGATGTGATGACGTCCATACCTATCTTCGAGAGACTACAGGGCATGTAGGAAAATTTTCCATCCTTCTTTCCTTATCATGCGACATTGATTCAGCTTGAGGCATATATCTTTGAATTCCTTTCACTCACAATGTGTTATGTTGAGCGTCCGGTATCAGTTGTGCATCGACAGCTTGTGATTCTATGGATGAGGTGCGAGATGTATTTTCTATGTTTTGGTGATGGGCCAGTCTGGAGGACTAGAGGTCGGGTTTATAACGTAGCTTGGGCTCGGTGGGTTCAGTTGTGTGAGTATGTACTTTTGGACTTATATGTCTAGTAGTGTCCCTAGGAGTGGGATTGATGACTCAGTGAGTGGTTGGATAGCTATATGATGAGTACTATGTGACTGGGGAATGTGCTTAGATGGTTTAGGATGTGACGAGAAGAGTTTTTCTTGGGATATGAAGGGACTATGGATGCTCGAGTCATGTTTTGTTGTGTTGCACAGTCTTGAATTTTAGGTGTTTTGAGGGATCTTTCAAGTTGTTCATGGGTGGAATAAAGTAGATTCTTGTGTCTTGTTGTTGAGTTTATACTCGGGAGGATTTAGCAGTTGCATAGTAGTTGCGACCATGATGGGGTCATAGTGAGATGCCAGTTTGAGGTTGAGCGGGTAGGGTTATCACCTACGGGGTAGTCTACGGATGTGTGATCTTATAATGTTTCTGTGGAGAAGTTTTCCTTCTACCAATGGGTTATATGTGCTGTAATTTGAGTTTGAATCGCTTGAAGAAGTTCGCACAACTATCACAAAAATGGATATGCGCTTAGCAAAAGATTTGAGGTATTCTATTAGATGGTGCTACATGAGCATATAAAGGATTTAGTTTAATTACAGATCATGCCATTTATGGAGTAATGGTATTGTGGGTTATCAGATATTGTGTTTGATGGCTTTGAGCCAAGTGGGGGAGTCTTCTATCGGCAATCAGATTACATGGACATATATTATATTAGTTTTGGTCTAAGGCATACTTGTGGATCGGTTATGGTTTGAAGAGGTTGATTTTGAGGATGACTCAAGTAAGAAAATTTATGCATGCATGATGCATTACACTTTATGGATATATGGAAACCTAGGAATGATTTGGGTTATTATTCATGGTGGATGTAGTATGCTAGGAGAAAGAATTCACTCCATTGTCGAAAAGTGGGGTTGCTTCTTCTGGTGACTGTGTGCTAATGGAGTACAAGTCGTTCGGCTCATTTCGAAGGTGCATTGGAGATTAGAGCAGACTGGACGACTCTCAAGAAATTTCTAATGAGTTCAAGATGCATATGTGGTATTTGAGGATTTCCTGGATTAGTAAATGGCTAAGATCTGAGATTTGCGTTGGATGGTGTCGGGACTTGCGGTATTTTTGAATCACTATGGATTCTACATTTTAGTATGAGAGAGGTTAAGGAAACAATTTTAGATTCAAGGTTTTTTCAAATTAGGTATCTCAGTTGCGGCATTATTAGATACTTAAGAGGGAATACAGTGGCTTATGGGCCTTAGGACAACGCAGTTTCATGCTAGGATCTCTTGTGGTGAGCTTTGGGTAAGGATCGTGGTGTACTGGCAAGGAGAAGTGTTAACTTGAAGGAAATTCGGAAGGAAATCGGAGAAATAGGACAGTTTGGTAGTAGGTTGCATCAGCATGGTAATGAATATGATCGGGTTTTTTGGTTCTTTTGATGTGGTGAGGCTTTACCAGTGTTTTGTGGCAATACTTTTGGGTTTGGCGACCGGCGTGAATTGGTTGAGTTAGAGGGATTCGGTTATTATGGCTTGGTCTTGTGCTAATGGGTTTTGAAGAGTTCTCAATGATTTCTACCACTGCTTGAGAAGGATGTCTTCTACTGGCATGAGGAGTATGTTGCGTGTTGTGACTTTTTCTTGGATAGGAGTCAAGTGGAAGGTTTTTGGCTGACGTAATGTGTATCCTGTTTGTGATTTAGGGTTGATAATCGGGTTCTCGTATTTTCCTAAGATGGTATGATGGATGCGGCATGACGTGTGGGATTGAGATTTTCATGTACGAGTTTGCAGTTCAGTTTTGAAGGGAATGTCATAAGTTCTAGAAGGAATAGATGGTTTCAGACGTTTAGAAGAATGCTGGCACCGGAGAAGGGTGCGCACTTCAGAAGGCGCATTGTGTTTATACTTGCGGATGCTTGACCGGTATTATGATAATCACCTAGTTGCTCGACTATTGATGTTCAGATTTTCTATGTACCACAGAAGTATTATGGAAGTATTTCTCCTGAGATGATTGTGCATGAGAGATATGTCGGTCATTTGGGTAGTCGAGTAAGGATCGGTTAGGGAGATTTTGTATTCTTGTGATTTGGAGACTGGGAATCTCATAGATGGACTATTTCTTGGTTGTGGACTATAAAGGTATGACCAAAGTTAGACAGCTGATGGTATGCGATATTTATAGGTTTCAGTGGATCATTGGGAAGGTTATCTACCTATTTCGGGAGGATCGGAATCAATCTGAAGGCTACTGTTAGACCTAATGAGAATGTATATTCTACATCGGGTCGGATTTATTTACTCAGCACAGCTATTGTTGAGGGGTGTGTCATCGGCTAGAGTTGATCTTATTCGTGGTATGATATGTTTCATGTATTGCTCTTCTATGCTAAAATAGGTTGTGAGACTATTGACTATTTACACACATTATGTGGTTCTGTTTGGGCCTTGTGGCGGAATTCGAGCAAGATGGCTCTTGGGGGTGTTGAATGGTTGGTTATGTTTTGGTTATCTTCTTCCTGTTTGTGGAATATTGTGCCATCCATTTCTCTATAGCTATGGTCATGCACTTCGTGTATTTATTGGTATTATGCATATGGTTGTTGGTTGTGAGTGTCATGGCTTGAGGTATTCCATGTGGGCCGGTGTTTGGAGTGGGTCACGCATCACAGTAGAGTTATGTTGGGATATGATCCTTTGTGCTTATTTCGTGTGTTTTGTTTCTTATTTGTGTGATGGGATCACAGCGTTGCGCTTTGTAGTGGTATCTTTTAAGCCTGTGGGACGGTTCTCTCATTTAATTCTCTTTCCATCATTGTGTACATTCGAGTTGTTGTTTGTTTGGTGCACGGATTGCATTGTATGTGACACTAGGTGGTATTGGTGTGGCATGTAGGTTGAGTAGCTTTTACTGGATGAGGTGAGGTTATTGGACCTGGAATGAGTGCTATCGGATTTGATTAAAGAATTTTTGAAATAATAACGTCACTAGTCAGCTTAGAATTTGGCTATGGTTCTTGTTGGGCGAGAGAGCTCCACGACTTGTTGATCTAATGAGTGGTTATGAGTTTCTACATGTTTCTTTCATCATTGGCAGTGTACTAAGGTTTAGGAGAAGGTTTTATTTGATATGAGGTTTGTTACTGGTACCAGGTTTGTTATTGAGAAACTATTTGGTCGGAAGTTATTACTATGAGCATCTGAGTTACGTGGTATATCATGTGATTATATCTTGGGTTATGGTTATGGCATTATACATCTTGTTTAGACTTATACAATGTATAGATGCAAAAATCGGGTCTTATAATGAATTTCGGATGTTGGGATTGGGTTCTAAGGTTTGGGACTAAGGCTGGAGTAAGGATCTGTAGTTAGGTTGTGTTGTCAGACTTATATGGATTGGGGTGACGTGTGATCACCCATGAGTATGTGTGTGATGAGTTTATACAGCAATTCGATGGCTTTGGAACGACTCTTGGCACGTTCGAGGACGAACGTATGTTTAAGTGGGGGAGAATGTAACGACTCGACGGTCATTTTGAGAATTTGCATTCACTTCGATGGTTTAAAGTCTTTAGTAGCTTCATGTGATGTATTATGACTTATGTGTATCATCGGTTTTGGTTTTCGAGTGGTTCGGGATCGATTTGAAAGAATGATTCTCAATTTGGAAGCTTTAAGTTGGAAGATTTGACCAAGTTTGACTTTTGTGTATTTGACCTCGGATCAGAGTTTTTATGATTCTGTTAGGTCCGGATGGTGATTTTGGATCTGGGTGTATGCCCAGATTTGTATTTGGATGCTTCTAGAAGGTTTTGGCACTATATGGCGAAAGTTGGCATTTTGAAGGTTTGGAAAGTTTATAAACTTTCCAAACCTTCAAAATGTCAACTTTGATGTTATCGGGTTCATATTGTTGTTCCGGGAGTTGGAATAGGTTCTTTATGTCATTTGAAACTTTTGTGTAAAATTTGAGGTGATTCCGAGTTATTTAGACGTGTTTGTCGTAGGTTTGGAATTTGGAAATTTGAAATAGTTCACTAAGCTTGATTTGAGGTGTGATTCGTGGTTTTGATATTGTTATCTGGGATTTGAGGCCTCATGAAGTTCTGTATTATGTTTTGAGACTTATTAGTATGTTCGGATGGGCTCCCCGGGGACTCGGGTGAGTTTCGAATAGGTTTGGGGTTGTGATGCACTCGTATTTGATATTTCAACATCATTTCTTCAAGCATAAATGGTATCACATTAAGAAAATGAGCTCTAAATTCTGTTCTGATTGAATCATTAGATCTGTATCGTAGTTACGTAGCCTTAGCAAAACGAATCGTCGAATTTGGACATCGTATGGAGTTATGCCCATTTTAGTATCGGAGAAGATAGCCGGTACTGGTGCTTGGCAGATGCGAAGTGGGATCCGCATCTGCGACCCCACAGGTGTGAAAAGTGGTCCGCAAAAGCGGAAATGACAGCTGAAAAACCGCAGGTGCGGCTTTTTGGGCGCAAAAGCAGAACCTTTGTGTATTAAAAAAATCGGACTATGTTCTTTTTGGTATTTTGAGCATATCTTGAGTTCTAGAGCTCCAATTGAGGTGATTTTTTGCAGCGTTCTTCTCGTCATTTCATGGGGATCAGTATCTAACCTCAATTTTTGTATTTTAACATGATTACACTAGTTAATTTGTGAATTAATCCTTGTTTTGTTATAAAGAATTTGGAGATTTTGTTTAAACTTTTCTAAAGTGAATAATTGGGTTTTGAACATCGATTCGGAGTTGGATTTGAGTAACATTAGTATGGTTGGACTCGTATTCGAATGGGTTGTCGGAATTGTTGAATATTGTCAGGTTCTGAGGTGTGGGTCTGGGTTGACCTTTTGGTTGACTTTGAGTATTTGATTAAAGATTTGACCTTTATGCTTGGGTTTGTTTCCTATGGCATTATTTGATATTTTTGAGTTGCTTTTGGTTAGTTTCGAGCCGTTCGAAGATTGATTCATACGGGATGGAATTTTTAGAGTATTGTTTGGCTTGCTCGGTATTTTATCTGACTTGTTCGAGGTAAGTAACATATCTAAACTTGGATTTGAGGATACTTAACCCTGGAACTATGTTATATGAGATGTATTAGGGTGACGCACACGCTAGGTGATGCGTGTGTGTGCGTGCACCGGAGTATTCATGATTTGAGATGGCTTTTAGACTATTATGGGACTTATTTGCTTTCATGCCTTGTTATATTTGTGTACTCTAAACCTGTATGATTGTTTGAGTTCTGATTCATGTTAGAAATCATGTCTAGACTATGTGCTATTTGTTTGAGACATGATAGTGCTATTCTTGTTGGTTCTGAGCTATTTGCCTTAATTGTACACATACTCTCAGTCATGATGCTATGTCTGTTTATGATATCTCTGTTTCAGTACTTTCTTATTTGATTCCTCATATGTTGTTGATGCCTCATATGTGTAACATTGTTGAATTGAGTACTGTGAGATGTGGTTAACTAAGACTTGGGCGGTTGATGACTGAGCTTGGGCCATAGAGCCGATTTGGTATTGATTTTGAGGTGATGCGTACGCCAAGCTCATATTGGGCTAAGTGTTACTGATTTGGGCCGATTCGTGTACCAGGCCCTATTATTGGGATATGTGATTATGATTAGCGCTTGGGTATGATTTTCCCCTCCAGAGTCTGACATACCAGCAGTGGGTGCAGCAGTGATTATATACGTGCTTTAGTGAGGAGCATTTATGCCAGGCACCCATACAATGCTAAGTTTTGATGTGTTTGATGGTGAGGGCCTTGTGCCAGGCACCGTGAGCATGCTAAGTGTGGTTATCTTGATGGTTTTACTGTGATGATATTGAGTTGACATATATATTTGACATGTAGGCATAGAGATGTATTTTCCTCATGCTAGACAGTAATATGACATTTAATGACTTGACATGTATATTTGACATATAGGCATAGAGATGTATTTTTCTCATGCTAGACGGTATATGACATTTGATGACTTGACATGTATATTGACATGTAGGCATAGAGATGCACTTTTCTCATGATAATTGGTAAACAAAAAGTGTCATCTGATGTTGGGAAATGGAAAAACACAATTCTTTTGATAAATTGGTGTGAAATTGATTTTCAGTGGTGAGATTTGGACTTTGACTGTTATACTTGAAAAGCATGTCTACTTTTCCCTTAATTATGAACGAGTTGAGCATAATATCTCTTAAGTTATTTACTTTTACTGTCGTTATTATATTGTTATGAATTTTTATTGGCTATTGGTGTTGGACTCTGACCATTTTCCGAGCTCGTCATTGCTTTCTACCCGAGGTTAAGTTTGTTACTTATTAAGTACATGGGATCGGCTGTACTCATACTACTCTTCTGCACCTTGCGTGCAGGTCTTGGTGCTGATGCTGCTGTGTATAGTGGGAGCTGGCATTGAAGATGTACCTGCTTCCGAATATAGCTGTCACTTGTCCTTGGTAACTTTAGATTCGTAATCTGTTTATGAACATTCCAAACAGATGTTGTATTTATTGTCATATCAACTTTGTAAATCTAAGTCTTTGTGGCTCATGACTTGTACTACCAATCCTTAGGATTTTGTATAGAAGTTCGGTTACTTTACTCATTGACTCTTATTATTCTCATTTGAGTTGTATTGAATGTTATTTGGCTTACCTAGCGGGTTAGGTTAGGTGCTATCACGACTAGATGGATTTTATATTGTGACACATCCAAGCCAATTGAGAAGTCAAGGAATGAGGAACAAGGTACCTACATTCTGGAAAAAAAATTGCCAGAAAGTCAGGATTACACACCTCATGTAAAGGCCAAGAAGTACAGAATACTACATTATTTCCTTAGGCCAGTTAGATTTGTTCCACCACGCTTGGAGCATAACCAAAAACTTGAAGCCAAATTAGGGGTTCAATTTAGAAGCTCGAGTTGGAGGCAAAAAGTGGTTTATACCATGCCACAACGTTAAATTAGGCGCTTGTTCGGAAGCAACCCAACTTTACTACTTTCTTCTATTTTTGATTTTTTAATTATATTTATTATATTTTTTTATAGTGTCATTTTTTATTTTCTAGGAGCACGGGAAGAAACGTCATTGGAAGGAAGCAAAAGCAAGCCAGATAGTTGGAACTAAGTGTGGGGTACCCGCACAAGGGACCATGTCAAGGAGAAGTCTGAGTACCCTGCGAGCTACTAATGCTTCAGCCTTTGAGAGCAATGCACAATTTTAAATGTGGCGTGGGAGACTGTCTACAATATTCTCTGTGTTATTTTAGTTATGCTAGCTTACTTGGAAAATAATTTTAAAAAAATGAAAATAGAAGAAAAAAATAATTAGTTAAAAATAATCCCTCTTGGGTTTTTTTAGGGTTTAAAGTCTAAAGAAAAATACAAAAATATTTTCTTTCTTCTTTTTAAACTGATAATGGAATTGGGAGAACTTGAGTATCTATGCTTTTTGACATGTTTTATATCAGGGCTTAGAGGTGGAGCATTTGCGTTGAGTACTTTCTTCGTGATTCTTGTGATTATATACCTTGAGAATATATGTGACTTTATTTTGACTCTTGGGATCATCTGTTGACTCTTGTTATATGCTTCCTATGTGGTTGAATTTTACGATGATTGTGCTTAGTTTCTTTAACTTAACAGTCGGGTATGAGTCGTCCTGAGTAAGTCATGTTCATTGTGTGAGGTGAGATATGTGATTGTACTCTATGTCGTTCCTTTCTAGTCTAGAACTTGCCATGTGTATGAGTCAAAGCGAAATGATTAAGTCTTGTAAGTTTAGGAAGTGATATAGGCGTTTCCTTGATTGATCATTTAGCCTATTTGCCTACCAGTGCTAATATTATATGTAGTTAACCCTTTTTGAGTCTGTAGACCTTTTCTTTGGCACCCACATTACATGATGAATCCCATTTGTTCTTAATTAAATATTATTGAACCTTTACCTCCAAAATCACATATGTCTCTAGAAGAGTAAGGGAAGAGATTGGATAGCTTTTGAGTAGAACCATAGAAAGGCCAAAAGGTATACGTATATATTGTGAATGTCACTAGCCAGAAATACCAACTTATTGAGGTAGTTGAAAAGATTTTGAGACAAAAAATACAAGGATACAAAAACAAATACCCCGCCAATTCACTTTGATATGTGCTAGTGATTATATAGATATGCTTAAATCAACATGTCATGTTATATATGGTTTTGTAGCGATGTGTTGAGTGATCATGAAGATTAGGATGTTCTTAAAAGTTAAAGCGTTATTGTATTTAAAGTTCTTACAACTACTAAAATCATGCACAAGCCCTCATAATGCTTGGGAAGGTTAAGTGCCTTGTACACATTAAATGTTACTGCTTCATCATGCACTCTCATCTTGAGATTACCTTCCCTCACATTAACCAGTGCCCCTCTAGTGGCCAATAATGGTTGCCCCAAAATAATTTGAACTTCCTCATCAGCCATGTAGTCAAGAATAATGAAATCAGTGGGAAAGATGAATTTCCCCACTCGCACCAGCACATCTTCAATAATATCTTCAGGCACTGCTAATGACTGATCTGCTAGCTGTAGAGTTATAGTAGTAGTCCTGGAAGCCCCCAAGCTGCTTGAACACTAACAGTAGCATCAAATTAATACTTTCCCCCAAATTTCACAAGGCTCTACCAATCTCATATTTTTCAATCGCCAAGGGAATTGTAAAACAATCGGGATCCTTCAACTTAGGAGAGATCTTACTCTATACTTTAGCACTGCACTCCTCAGTAAGTGCAATCGTTTCAAACTCTATCAACCTTCTTTTATTTGCCATAATGTCTCTCAAGTACTTGGAATATTTAGGAACTTCTTGCAGCACTTCCACCAAAGGTAGATTCACACGCAACTGGCTCAAGATATCTAAAAACATTTTATACTTGGAAGCATCTTTCAATTTTTGCAACCTTTGAGGAAAAGGTGGTGGTGGCCCTACCTCTATCTCTTGCATGTGTTCATCATCTTTCGTTTTAGCTTCTACCTCCGGTTGAGGTACCAATCTTTCAAAAACTTCTTTAGGCACATACTTTTTAGGTGGCACCTCTTCCAATGTTTTCTCACTTCTTATATCAATTGCTTGCACTTGTTCAGTGGGATTCTTCTCAGTATCACTTGGGAGGGCCCCAGCAGGTTGGATATTTTGTTGTGCAACCAACTGCCCAATTTGCCTTGCTAATTTTTGAAAATCAGTCCTTAGCTGCTGGTGTTCAATTAGCAGCTTTTTCAACATATCATTGGTGCTTTCTTCTACCTATTATGGTAGATTTTGGGGCTGATTGTAGTGTCCTTGGGGTCTGTATTGATTTTGAGTAGCCTGATTTCCATCCCATGAGAAGTTCAGGTGATTCTTCCAGTTGGGATTATAAGTGTTCCCATATTGTGCATTTTGGATTATAAGTGTTCCCATATTGTGCATTTTGGTTCATTGGACCTATACCCTGCTAGCCCACATAATAAATAAATTCTGGATTCACCTTACATTGGTCACTCGTGTGACCATCTCCATAAATTTCACAAACTGCATTCATCTGCTGCACATACTGCATCTGATGTGCTTGTTGTATCGTCATCTTATTCACCTAATTGGCTAACTTTGCTATATATGCTCTCATGGCTGAGAAATCATCAAGCTCAATTGTACATGCTGCTCTTTGTTTTATCATTCTTGGTGGTTCACCCTCACCTTGCCAATTATGATCATTTGCAGTGAAGTTGTTCAGTAGAGTCTGAATCTCATCGTATGGCTTTTGCATGCAACTACCTCCACAAGCTGAGTCTAGATTCAATTTGGAGGTCTTGTCCAACCCATCCATAAAAGTATGAACCAACACTTCATTAGTTTGACAGTGATGCCGTCAATCTCTAAGTAGCTTTTTATATCTCTCCCTGGCTTGACGCAGAGTCTCTCTCCTTTTTGTCGAAACCTTAGAATTTGGATTCTCAATGACTTTGTTTTCTTTTGGGAAAGAATTTGATTAGGAATTTTCAGGCTAGATCATCCCATGTGTAATGACCCGACCAATCGTTTTGAGAATTAGTGTCCTGTTCGGTGACTTAAGGTCTCGAGAAGCTTCTAATTATGTATGATGACTTGTGTGAGTGGTCAAGTTCGGTTTTCGGATGATTTGAGATTGATTTGAAAGAATGATTCTTGTTTTAGAAGCTTAAGTGATAACAGTTAATCGGAGTTTGACTTTTATGTAGACGAATCTGGAATGGTGCTTTGATAATTCCAATAACTTTGTATGGTGATTTTAAATTTAGGCGTATGTCCGGATTTGGATTTGGAGGTCCATAGGTTGATTTGATATATTTTGGCAAAAGTTGGAAAGTTAAAGGTTTGGAAGGTTGAGACGTTTGACCGGGAATTGACTTTATTGATATTGTATTATCTACTTCCATTGTGATACTGAGCATGTGTCCATACAGGGCGGATTATGATATCGAGCATGTGACCACGTCGGGCGGATTGTGATTGTGAGCCTGTGACCATAGCGGGCGGATTGAGATATTGGCACGTGAGTTGTCCGTGAGGTGGTGATTGAAAATGTGAGCATGAGGTAACGTGAGCATATTATTCGTGATTTGGGACTCGTGACTTGTGATTATAAGATGAGATATCTCTTAGTAATTTTGTTGTGAGACCTTATTGGGTTTCACTGGTACTTTAACGGTGTTCTTATTACTTTACTGTTTATATCACATGTTTATTCTTGTTGCCATTTACTGATTCCTGCTTTCATTATTAGCTTTATACTTCTATACTGCACATGTTATTTTGACTAGTAGGTGTCCTTATTTATACCTCGTCACTACTCCACCGAGGTTAGTTTTGATACTTATTAGATACTGACTGTGGTGTACTCATACACTTCTGCACATTTTTGTGCAGATCTAGGAATTGGAGATATCGGACTCGGGCAGAGTTAGCTTCTTGATCGCGAGGATTCAAGGTAGAGCTTCTTGGTCGTCGCAGTCCCTTGGAGTCCTTTCCCTTTTTTTGTACTGTCAGTTTGTTATCCGAACTGTATTGTATTTTGATTTTGAGATATTTCCATGTATTCTGCTAGAGTTCGTGACTCTGTATTACCTAGTCTTGGGAGGTTGTTGTGATTATTGCCGCGTAGGCTTATTCCACCTTTATTTCGGTTTTTATATTAAACTTTGTTTTAAAATATCATTGTTAAACTGACTTAATTATTGTAAGTAATCGGTTTACCTAGTCTTAGAGACTAGGTGCTATCACGATACCTAAGGCGGGATTTTTGGGTCGTGACAAGTTGGTATCATAGCTCTAGGTTCACAGGTTCTACAAGACACGAGCAAGTTTAGTAGAGTCTTACGGATCGGTACGGAGATGTGTGTACTTATCTTCGAGAGGCTACGAAACTATTAGGAAAATTCCTCTTCTTTCATTCCTGTCGTGCAGATTTGTTGATTTCGAAGTTTGAGCCTTTGTATCTGTATTCTCTCACAGATGATGAGGACACATGCTACTTGATCAGCCGAGCTTACACTTGCGCCCTCTGCTAGAGCCGTGAGAGGCCAGGGCCGGGGTAGAGGATGAAGAGGGACAGGTGTCGCAGATAGAGCACCTGCTAGAGTAGCAGTTGAGGAGCCACCAGTAGCTCCGGTTGGGGGAGAGGCACCGGAGGAGCTTGTTGATACCAGATGGGATTGATCTCCATTGCACCAGCTACTTCATAGATTGGGGGAGGAGCTCAGACTCCTGCCGCCTGTACTCCAGAGCAACAGGCTCATGTTGGTCATACTCCGGGTATGATACCGATACCATGTTATTACGGCTCAGCCTGAGGTCAGGTCAGGGGCATCAGAGGAGGAGAAGAAGAGGTTTGAAAGGTTCAAGAAGTATGGTCCACCTACTTTCAGTGGCACAGCTATGGAGGATTCGCCGGGTTTTCTAGAAAAGTGTCATCGTATTCTCCGCACCATGGGTATTGTAGAGGTGAGCGGAGTTGATTTTACTACATTTCAACTGTCGGGAGCAGCGTATCAGTAGTGGTATGACCATGAGGAGGGTAGGCTAGCTGATGCAGCACCACTCACTTGGACTCAGTTTTCTGAGATGTTTTTGATGGAGATTGTTCCACAGGCCCTCTGGAATGCATGGTGCACAAAGTTCGAGCTGCTGCGTCAGGGCACCATGACGGTGTCGGAGTATGCCATCAGATTCAGTGAGTTATCCCTCCATGAACCACTTTGGTTCCTACAGTCAGAGAGCGAGTTCGCAGATTTATCGAGGGGCTCAGTTATGGTCTTAGATTCAGCATGGCTCGAGAGTTGGAGACTGATACTCCATTTCAGTAGGTTGTGGAGATTGCTAAGAGGTTAGAGCGTATTTGGGGTGAGGAGAGGGAGGATAAGGAGGCCAAGAGGTCTCGAGCTTTTGGAGGATTTAGTGGATTCTACTCTTCAGCTATGACCCATCACGGCGGAGGCTCGGGCAATCGGCCAGTTCAGTCTGCACTTCAGACTACTCGTGGTGCTCCAGTTAGTTAGGGACCTCAGGATACTCATATGGGGCAGTTATCATTTAGTGCACTACCTGCACAGGGTTCCTACATCGGTTATTCCAGTTATCAGGCAAAGACTCAGTACCAACAGCCATGCCCGCAGAGGGGTTGTTATGAGTGTGGCGATACTAGACACATCATGAGAGATTGTCCCAGACTCGGGGGAGGTGGATTTCATCAGAGCACTCAGGCTATAGGCTCCATTCCAGTTGCTACTCCACCTGCACAACCAGCTAGGGGTGGAGAACAGGCGATTAGAGGGCACCCAAGAAAGGGAGGCCTGGCCCATTGATATACTTTGCATGGTAGGGCTGAGGCTGCTACACCAAATAGTGTCATTATAGGTATGGTTCTGATTTGTCATAGAGGAGCATCAGTCTTATTTCTATTCGGTCTTGTTTATCGGAGTGAATCCTCCTATCTTGCTTCATATATGGGTGTGTTTCATGATTCTTGTACTCTGCTTATGTGTTTACCTCTGTTGAGTAGGGTTGTGCATAATTTGGTAAATACCAAATTACCGTACCGAAACCAAAAATTTTGGTATTTGGTATTCGATATTTTGGTATTCGATATGGTATTTAGTTTAATTTTTTAAAAAAAATTGGTATTAGGTATGGTATTTGGTATTTTAAAATAAAATACCGAAATACCGATATTGTATCGAAATATATATTATATTTCACAATACACATATTATTAATTATAACATAAATATAAAAAAATCTAAAATTTTGCTTTCCTTTGTTCTCTAAGTTCATCAGTTAACTCTAAACAAGTGACAAGACATTTCTAATGATCAAATTTATCCTTTATGTATAGTTTTTTCTCTCTGGATTGATATTTTCTGGTTTTGGACAAAAGTTTTATCAACAAACGTTTTTAGTTTTGTACTTTTGAGTACGTTAATTAAGAATATTATAGTCTATGACTCTACGTACTAGTTAGTATTCAAACCGAATAAACCGAAGTTACCGAACCGGATAAACCAAAACCGAAAAGAGAAAAACCAAACCATACCGAATTTAATTAGGTACGGTATTGGTATAGCATTTTAAGAAATCGAATACCAAAAATACCGAACCGAAATATCTAAATACCGTACCGACCGACGAACACCCCTACTGTTGAGAGACTCTTTAGTGGTAGCCCGTGTCTATCGTTTTGGTTTAATCCCTATTGAGATCTATAAGACTATAATGAACTTTTGGTTACTCATTACGGTGGATTTTGATGTGATTTCTGGATGGTTTGGTTACGATTTGTGATTTAGGTGCCCTACCGGTATGGGAAGTCCATTACGTGTTGAAATATTATTTCACGAAATGAGTTAGTGGAAGGTTTCGGTAGGTGTGATATGTATTTTACTTGTGATTCAGAGCTGAGGATGGAATCCTCATATTTTTGTGTGGATTGATATGTTTGGACCGGGCTACGTGCCATGGTGGAGTTATATTAGGATGAGATCCTTGTGATTAGTTCATATGTTTTGATTCTCCCTTGTGGAATGGATTCGTAGTATGGTACTGATAGGGAGTTGTGCCTGTCGTACTTATTTGATAGTTCTCTCATGTGTTTCTCTTTCCATATTCAGTCATATACGCGTGGTGCTTATTAGGTTTAGCTTGTGATGTATGTGCCCAGGTGGCATTGGGTGTGACTTGTTGATTTGGGTGAGTGGTTATGAGATCTTCATGTTTCTTGCATCATTGTCAATGTTGTGAAGGTTTGGGACAAGGTTTTATCTGATATGAGGTTTTTTGCCGGTGCGAGATTTGATTATGGGCAGCTATTGTGGTCATATATGTTGTTATGGGCATATGGGCAATGTATTACGTCGGGTGGTCACACCTTGTAGGTGTATGCATGAGTTGTGGCAGCTAGTTAATGTTGATACAGTGTGTTTATGTGGGAATCGGGTCTTTGGAAAATGATCGGATGATGAAAATTTTCGGTTCTACGGCTTAACGGTGTGGGTGGAAAGAATAATCTTCAGTAGAGATGGTGTTGTCGAGCTTATGTGGATTGGGGTGACGTGAGATCACCGGCAAGTATATGTATGGTGAGCTCATTCAGTGATTTCATGACTTCGAAACTGTTCTTGTCATGTTCGAGGACGAACGCTTGTTTAAGAGGGGGGAATGTAACGACCCGACTGGTCATTTTGAGAATAACGTCATGTTTAGTGGCTTAAGGTCTCGAGTAGCTTCGAATTATGTATTATGACTTGCGTGTGTGTTCATGTTCGATTTTCGGATGATTCGGGATTGATTTAGAAGAATAATTCTTATTTTAGAAACTTAAGTGGTAAGAGTTGAGCGAAATTTCTGGAATGGTGTTTTGATGACTCCAATAGCTTCGTATGGTAATTTTGGACTTAGACGTATGTCCGAATTTGGATTTGGAGGTCCGTAGGTTGATTTAATGCATTTTGGCGAAAGTTGGAAATTTGAAGGTTTGGAAGGTTGAGAGGTTTGTCCAGGAGTTGACTTTGTTGATGTCGGGTTTGGATTGTAATTATGTGAGTTGGTATAGCTTCGTTGTGTCATTTGGGACTTGCATGCAAAATTTGAGCTCATTCGGAATTGGTTTAATATGTTTCGGCATTAGTTTTGGAAGTTAGAAGTTCATTAGTTCATTAGACTTGAATCGATGTGCGATTCTTGGTTTTGATGTTGTTTTATGTGATTTGAGGCCTCGAGCAGGTCTGCGTTATGTTATAGAACTTGTTGGTATGTTTGGACGGGGCTTCGGGGGCCTCAGGTGTGTTACGGATGGGCTACGGGCCATTTCCTCCCATTTTGGATTGTTGTTCTGTCATACGGTGTCTTCTTATTCGCGTTCGTGTCTGTTCCTCCGCATTCGCATAGAGTTATGGTGGAATTAGGCATTTTGTTCTTCGCGGTCATGAAGAGGCGACCGCGTTCGCGAAGCTGGGAAGGTTGTTAGCATCGCGTTCGCGAGCGATGTTACGCGATAGCGTATAAGAAACTGGAAAGGGTCATCAGGGGTTTTGCTCTCCGCGTTCGCGAGGGAGATAACGCGTTCGCGAAGATTGCTGGTGACTGTGAGTCGCATTCGCGACTGAGATCACGCGTTCGCGAAGAGATTTTTGGCAGCTTATATTTTTGTGCTTCGCGATCGGGAAGCGTGTTCCGCGATAGCGAAGAGGAAGACGTGGGTAGACTTATATTTAATCTATTTCGAGGGCTTTTGTTATTTTATCGATTTTTGAGCTAGATAGCTCGGTTTTGGCGATTTTGGAGGGAATTTTCACGTGTTGGGTTGGGGTAAGAGTTCTTGACTCGGATTTGGTTATATTTCATGATTCCATCTTTTTTTTATCATTTAATTAGTGATTTGAATTGGAGAAATTGAGGGTTTTTGAAAAAACTTTCCAAAATGTAAAATGATGATTTGAAGGCCGATCTAATATCGGAATTGAATAATTTTGGTATAGTTTGACGCGTATCAGAATGGGTGTTCGAATTTTGTGAGTTGTGTCGGGTTTCGAGGTGCGGGCCCTAGGTTGACTTTTTGGTTTTCATTAAAAATCGAAGCTTTATTATCAGAAATTGTTTCCTGTGATTTTTATTTATGATATTAAGTTATTTCGGCTAGATTCGAGCCATCCGAAGGTTGTTTCACACAAGAAAGTCATTTTAGATTATTGAATTTGTTTCTTTGAGATAAGTAACTTGCCTGACTTTGTGTGGGGGAACTACTCCTTAATATTTGGATTTATTGTGTTATTTGAATTATGTTAAAGATGTGTACGCGAGTTGACGAGTGCGTACTCGGGCTTATATGTGGAAATTGACCGGTTTAGATGCTTAGGCTTCTTTCATGTGTTTTATTTGAAATTGTTAGTGCAGGTTGTATCTCTTATTTGTCATGTTTACTCTTATATACTTTATTTGAAGTTGTTAGCACATGTCATATCCTTTACTTGTCAAGTTTACTCTTATATGCTTTATTTGAAGTTGTTACCTCTTTTATTATAATGTGACCTCCTTAATTATTGAGTTATTCTTAATTGAATTAGTTGTTACATGATATCCTTTCATTGTCGGATTATTCTCATGCATTTAGACGTAGTTGCTAGTCATACCTTCTCATTCATTGTTAGCTTATTTCACACACTAGAATTCAAAGTTTTCATTTCATGAAAATACCTTCATTATTGAGTTTGCTATTAATTGAAGTTGAATTGACAGTCATTAATCTGTTTTAGTTGATGTTATTGTTTAATGGGGTATTGTTCATTGTTGAGTTACTTTCCCCGTTCATATTGTTGTTATTGATATTTTGTACACATCGTGTTTGAGCCGTGGGTTATGTGATGTGGTGATATTAGTATTGTTATTGTTAAGAGGTTGTGGCCTATGGGCACTTGTGGTACGAGTCGATATGTCGTGTTGTTGTGATGTTAGCACATGTGAATTTGTTGTGTGGATTGATTGTTGTTATGTGGAGCATAAGGGTGGCATCTTACTGTTAATGATTGTGCGGATCGATACGGGTAGCAATTGTATAAATGTCAGGGTGGAATGATATGGGTGGCTATCGGAATGATACGGGTGGCTATCAGAGTGATATGGGTGTCTATTATGTTAAATGTCTGGGCGGAGCTATAAGGGAGGCTATTATGATGTTATCTGTACGGAGAGATAAGGGTAAATATGTCAGGGATGATATGTGATGGCCTGGGGGGATTATGTTGATGATATTCGTGTGATGGTGTGATTTTCCTTGTGTATGCCATGCACCTTACGTGACTTGTTGTGTTGCTTTTAATGAGCTACTCGATGTCCTTGATATTACTTATTGACTTGGACTGTGATAGTACACTCACACAAGCATACACCGTAGCATGCCACTTATGCCAATTCAGGAGTATAAAACTTGACATTCATTGATCATGCCCATGTATTCTTGTATTATCTACTTCCATTGTGATACTGAGCATGTGTCCATACAGGGCGGATTATGATATCGAGCATGTGACAACGTCGGGCGGATTGTGATTGTGAGCCTGTGACCATAGCAGGCGGATTGAGATATTGGCACGTGAGTTGTCCATGCGGTGGTGATTGAAAATACGGGCACGAGGTGTCGTGAGCGTATGATTCGTAATTTGGCACTCGTGACTTGTGATTATTAGATGAGATATCTCGGAGTAATTTCGTTGTGAGACTTGTGTTAGAATGGCTTAACTAATTGGTTGTTATTTGTTTTCCTTATTTTGTTTCACTGGTACTTTAACAATATTCTTATTACTTTACTGTTTATATCACATGTTGATTCTTGCTTTCATTATTAGCTTTATACTTCTATACTGCACAGGTTATTTTGACTAGTAGGTGTCTTGACTTGTACCTCGTCACTACTCCACCGAAGTTAGTCTTAATACTTACTGGGTACCGACCGTGGTGTATTCATACTACACTTCTGTATATTTTTGTGCAGATCTAGGTATTGGAGATATCGGACTTAGGCAGAGTTAGGTTCTTGATCACGAGGATTCAAGGTAGAGCTTATTGGTCGTCGCAGTCCCTTGGAGTCCTTTCCCTTTTTATTGTATTGTCAGTTTGTTATCCGAACAGTATTATATTTCGATTTTGAGATATTTTCATGTATTCCTCTAGAGTTCGTGACTCTGTATTACCTAGTCTTGGGAGGTTGTTGTGATTATTGCCGCATAGAATTATTCCACCTTTATTTCGGGCTTTATATTAAACTTTATTTTAAAATATCATTGTTAACTGGCTTAATTTTTGTAAGTAATCGGCTTACCTAGTCTTTGAGACTAGGTGCCATCATGATGCCTAAAGCGGGATTTTTGGGTCGTGACATGTGCGAATTGAGTTTGTTGGCTCTTTGTTCAACCATTCCTTTGCTTCCCGAATGGAGAAAAGGGAAACAAGGTCAGTCTCACATAGTCCTTGGAGACGTTCGAATAGTTGTATGTATGCGTAATCTCCAAAAAAAATATGTATGTGCCTTTGCGAATCTTCACCCGACAAACCTACAAATTGCCTTGTGGATTGAATTAGCTGCACCGTGTACTATTTTAGCTCGAGGTGACCAGTCATGTCAGGCATCACGATAGCCTGAGTCATGTTTGCGACACTAGGCCTTGAGGCTTTAATCACCGGTCTCTCATTATTCTCTACCATCTCGATTGATTGTGGTTGGACTATGATGCCGAACTCTGCAGTTCTTGCTCTTGCTTCCGCCTCCCTCCTTAACTTGTGAAAAAGTCTTTCTGGTTCCGGATCAGGAGGAGGAAGATTGTTTAAACTGTTACTTCTTCTTAGCATTCTAGATGAACAACTGTAGAGTCAGAAACAGTAAAACAAGTTAAAACTCTAACAAAAAACAAATAAAAGCTTATTTCAGACAAATAGCTAATTTCTAAATCCCAGAAAATGGAGCCAAAAAACTTGTTGGGTCCAAATGCACACGCAAGTATACGCGATCGAAAAGTAATAAAGTGATGAGAAAGTATTATCCCGCGAGGATTTATGATTAACTCTCGTCCAATCTAAACTACTTATAAGTTTATTGCTCAAGTGGTTGTGAAGAAGATTATTGTGATTTTTACTACTAAATATTACTACGAAATTACTAAACAATCAAGAATGCAAGGATGCAAAGCAAATACGCAAACACTTAGAAAGAATTCAATGAGATGAAAATATTTCGGGGTTACGAGATTAATGTCTCTCCTATTGCGTTTTTTCGGTTGATTTAATTACTTGATTTATCTAATTTGTTGGTTAATATGGTTTATTATGCTCGCCAAGTTCTTTCAGCGCTTTGCTCGTCTATTCAAGCCAACCTAATACTATATGTCTATAGAATTATAATTAACAAGAATGCATGTATATTTCCTGCGAAAACAACCAAGTAAGGCAACTAGAATATGTCTATCCTAATCGTGAATCTATTCTCCGATGCCTAGATTCAATAACTTACTCTAGTCAATCTTATATGCAATCTATAGTTCCCACTTTCGAGTTCAACTATAAATTCGTAAATAGTATTCTACTGTTAACTACGCAATAGAATAATTAAGTGCAAGATTGAATAAACAAATTAATATGATAATTCAAGCAAAATAATCAACTTTAAAACATCAATAGTCAAATACAACTCATAACCCCAGAATAATGAGGTTCTTAACCACGCATGTTCATAACAACAATCAAAGTATTGTTTTTAAACATAGAAGCTATGAATACTATATGAAAGATGGAAGAATCGATGAATTTCGTGCTCCGTTTGTGTTTCTATGCCTTTGCCGCCTTCAAGATTGACCAACCCTTCACTAATCACATTTAAGTGATATTTATAGGCTAGGGTCGGAGTCCCCAAATCCAAAATCAAGTGGGAAACATTTAATGCACGAACTAGGAAAGGTCCAGGCCCCAGAGCTCGTGAGGCCTGGCTTGTAGCGCGCCCCAGAGCTCGCGAGGCCTGTTCTAACGCGCGGTCTAGCTCGCCTGGAGCCAGCGTCGCATGGCCTGGCGCCTGGTTCCAGGACTTGTCCGATTTTTGCCTTTCCGTGTTCTTTTTGTGTATTTTTGACATCCTTGCATGCAATCTTCACTCATTTTCATCTTTCAACGATCCTACACATAAAAACGACACAATTAAGCTCAAACGTCGCACATATTATTATTAAAACACCAAAATGTAAGGCAAGTAATACACTACAAATATACATTTATAGCCAATTATCAAGAGAGGAAAAAGAAAATATAGTAAAAAGTGTATTGATGTAGAGGGATTCCTTAATTAATGGAGTTACCCAAGTGAAGCTGCTAAAAATATTTTAAAAAATTGTTATTTTTGGAATAAACAAAGATTACTACTTATTTATGAGAATAGTTTTTAGAAAGGGAGAACCATGTAAAAAAATCCCCATATTAGATTTTGGCTCTTGTAAAGTACGGTTAGACAAGTATATCTTTGGTCCATCAGAAATAGTAACTATTGAAGGCAGAATTAGCAAATCATACTCAAAACTCAGAATAGTCATTCTTGGATCGATATTTTAAGGAAGATACACGTGAAACAGAAAATGAAGAAACAAAGCCCTCTCACAAGCACATTAATTTTCATAACTTTATTACATTAGTTGAAAAAGAACATAAATTTTCTAGTCTAAGATCACTCTGCAATATTCTGCACACTCCCCATCACGAACCAACACAATCTGCTTAGCAACACTTTTTGTCCTGTAATGCAACAATAGCTTATTACAATTTATAATATGTTTAGAAACAAAGAAATGATAAGGGAAAACATAAGTTTCATCAAATGTCAATTACCGATAAATATTGATCTGATTTTCTCACAAGAAGTTCAAGTAAACCACAACAGTTCATCCATGAAGTCTTAGTCTGAGGGGTCACTCCAACAAGTGACTGTAAAAGTGACAGTAAAAGGAAAAATTGTAAATTCATTAGTATGCCGAATTTTATCAGGAAATAATACTAAGCTGTAGTTTCTACGCAACAGAAAACAACACCAAATGATAAGTGGTATTAAGCTTGAAAAAACCCATTTCCCCTTAAGTTTCTTCAGTTAGAGGCAGATAGAGCTCGGTTGCCGGATTAAATTGAACTTACTAAAACATAACAGATATTAAATTATGAATTCATTAATTTCAAGATTGCACTGAATTTAATGGTACGAAATTATATATTGAACCCATCAAAGATTAAATTTTGGATCTGCCTTTATCTTCAATTTCAACTAGTTAGACGCAAAGGTGGATCCAGAATTCAAACTTGATAGGTTCGACCTTTAAGGTTCTTAGCATTGAATTTTTAAAATTATGAGTTCAGATCTACTATAATATTTATTGAAATTTTGTGAGTTTTCACAATATATTGAAATATTTAATGAACGCATTACCTGATTCTCAGTGCTTGTAGGAGTTTGCTCATGATCCCCATTATTCGGATAGATTTTTGGCTCTGGAACTTTGACATATTTCTCTGTGTCTGCTGCTGATGACTCTCCAACATGTCCATCTGAAGTAGGCAATGAATCAGTTTCCTCAGTTCCATTTGTCTGCTTCTTGTGTAGTAAAGAGGACCATGTCTCAATCTTGCCCTCTACTTTATTAACCAAGCCCTTTGCAGATTGTGTGAAGCCTTGCGCCAATGATACCACAGGGTTAACTACTGCTGATTCAATGGTAGCCTTGGTTTCATCAGAATTCAGCTTTTCCACCACCATTTTTTCTAGACTGTCCAATTCTTGTTTCAACAAGTCTGAACTCTGTTCGCCACCGGCGGCAGTAGCATCAGCAGGAGTCTCCTCGTTGGTGGTGGTTTCCAAATTCTGGCTTTCCTCTTGGTTGGAGAGTTTCTCAGATTCATCCATGTTCTAGCAGAAATCTTTCCCTAAATATTTCTCTTTGTTGGCTTATGATTTTAGTTCCCAAGAAAGTTGTGAACAAAGTGTCTTGATATAGGATCATGACTTAGTGTAGACGCAGATATTACTAAAATACAAAATTAGTAATAATAGTATTAACTTTTTAGGTTTAGGTGGATGACCATAAACATGTTACTAACAGTGGGATTAGTTGTCGACAGAGTAATGAGCAAAACGTGATCATAAGTTAGTGATACACAGATTACCAAGATACAATAATAGTAGTAGGTAATAGTTGTTTAAAAAAAGGAGGATGAGAATGTCATGGAGGATCAAAATAAAAAAGATGAATGCCAAGTCAAAAAATGAGGTCTGCACGTCTAATTGTTTAAAGGTTAAATTAGTGCTGGTCGGAGAAACGCGGTCGTGGTCGTCTTGGGGCCAGTCTGGCTATTTAGAGGCGAAAAGTATATGTTAATGATGGATCAATGAGGATTCATATAGTCAGGGTTGAGGCAAATAATAATTATTGTTGTATGTAGGCCTAAATGACAACCCGGAGATGGGAGACGGCCTGGGCTGTAACAGCTAGCAGTAGGATAATCCAGCCCTGCACACTGGCAAATCTTTCACTTGATCTGCTCTGCATTCCGGAAGCACAAACTAATTACACCAAAGCAAGAGCAGCAGTTGCCTAATCATTGTTATCATGCACATCATGTCAACAGCGTCATTCCTAAGACCAAGGATAATGCAAAATTTTAATGCTTCAAGAGCATCTTAATTGCAGCATCCTCGTCACAATTCACAAACATCAAGTGTTCTCTTTATTTGTAACCAAAAAATTCCTAAGGGCCAACTGGAGCAGTTCGTTAATCAAAGCCCTAGGGGCAAGCACCAAGTTATATGTTGCTCAACTGATTAAGCCTCACTGCAAGCTATTTGGACAAAGAGAAAAAGGTACCAACTGGATTCAAACACTACTTTGTAACGGAAGTTCCTTTCTACTTTAGAGGTCCTTTCAAAACTATTCCAAGCAGGTCATTCAGAAATGCAGGATGCAAAATAGGCTCCAGAATGCAAGTCACAAATGCCTACCAGGGTGTTTATACCAGGCCAATTCAATGTAGGGCAAATTATAGGCCACCCACTTTTGAGTTGAAACCAGATGTAAAGATTTGATCGTAAAGGGAAAAAAAAGGATCATTGCACATGAGAGCGACCTACAGATCGTGAATACCAATTCATTGACTTTTGCTTGCCAAAACAACTATCTACATACAAAGAATGCAAAGCTATCTAGGTCGGCAATATATAAAATAAAATTAGCCCAGAGAAATCGAGTTCAATAGATGCAGTCAGACATGGTTTTGGAATCGGAATTAGATGCCTTCGTTCACCTTCAATTGGTAACCAATATGAAGAAGGATCTTTTGAGCAACTGATACAACAACAACAACAACAACAACAACAACAACAACAACAACAACAACAACCACGACCACGACCACGACCCTATGTATTCCCACAAGTGGGGTTTGGGCAGGGTGAGATGTACGTAGCCTTACCCTTACCCTGGACGGGCAGAGAGGCTGTTTCTGATAGAAATTCAGCTAAAGAAAAGATGAAAGAAGCACCGATAGCAAGTAATAACAGTACAAGATATTTAGAAAACTGAGACTAAGATAGCAAAATACAAGATGAAAGAAGCACTGATAACAAATAATACAATACAAGATATGTGGTAATAATACTGAAACAAGAAAGACAAGGGGAAACACTCGACTGCCTACTAACCTTCTACCCTAATTCTCAACCTCCACACCCTCCTATCAAGGGTCATGTTCTCGGTTAGCTCAGTGCTTAAGAAAATACGTGCACAGAGAGAAGTTTCTGTCATTAAAAGAAAGAGATGGCATAAGAAAATGCAGAAAAGGTTATTTTGTCTGAGAATCATGTAGAGAATTCGTATGAGATTGACGACTGTTGGTCTACTGCTATTGTATATGGGATGCTCCCCTTCTACATCAATGAAATATTATCTTACAAGAAGATGTATAGAAATATGTTTCAATTACTAAGAGAAGCATAATATTCATGAATCATGATCACAAATTAAGATCGAAACAGAGAGAAAGGGTTAATGAAGCATCCACAAAGAGAAAAAGACATCAATATCTAAATGATATTTCTAGGTCTTTAGTATACTGCTTGTGTACGGGGATTTCCCCAACATATCAAAAATGATTCTATGATGATTTGGGAACTACTAAATGGATTAGATACAGACGTTATTTCATCGATTTCTCAAACTTACCAACCCTAATGTTGTCAATACTTCATAGCCCACACTTTACCTACATTTAGCAAAGCAAACCCAGCATCGCTAAACTTGTCAAGGCAGTACCACGAGCAGACATTTTTAATCCTATTTCTGCAGTTAATCATAACATGGCAGCATTATTCACAAAGACCTATATTCTCTAGCACTCCCATGTTTGCTCCATATAGAACTACTATGCCTCAAATCCATGTTTGCTCCGTGTGGAGGAAAATAATACAATAATAAAATGTTAAAATCGGACAAAAAATTCATGCTAATAATGTATAAGTACATCACTAGTTATTTAACATTTCACCAGGCAGTCAAATGTCAACTTCCAACAACCGCTCGAAATTAAATAGCATCCTCTTACAAGAACCAATATAGAGTAGAATCTCCCTCTTTGCTATATAAAGTGACATTTTTAACAGCATATGCTGAAGGGGGGACAATCTGTCTGCTACATTACTCAACCGCTAAAGGTTGTAAAACTACTAACAAGCTAGTTGCAAAAAACAGTCAAAATGGATTACAGCTCTTCATCCCTGAATATGAAATTGAAAGTCATTATAAATATCAAATTCAATATTGACATGATACTCGCATCAAGAAAGACAATTAGAACACAGAAAAGCATGCCCCGATTCTAAACATCATTAAAGACTAGAAGTGAAAAAGATTAGAGCTTTAAATAAAATAACATATCTTTGATTAACATAGAAGAGACAGCTCCTCACAGCAGGTCGGTATTTGAACTACGGATTCCTTCAAAATCAAAGTTGATAACAAAATAAATACCAAAAGTAAAACAGGAGACCCAAGAAAGAGTCTGAGGGCAATGCCTGCTGAAGACTTCAGGATAGAAGGAATCAGCTGAAGCTTAGGTGATGCCCTGTTGAATACTCCAGGTTAGTAGGAGTGTGGTATCAGAAAAACTCCTAATTGATTATTCTTATGCTCTTATCTTGCTTCTCTTACTCTTTGCCGGCCCATCTTTCAGTTTTTTCCCAACCTCACTAGTCTTCTTATTCTTCTTTCCATCTTTCAAAGACAATTTACTCTTCTTCTGTTTCTCAGCACTTATCAACTTCTTGGCCTTCTTCTCTCCATTCAACTCACTCAGAACATCACCACGCTTCTCAGCATTTTTCAACTTTTTGGCTTTCTTCTCAGCATCCTTCTCAGTTTTCCTCTTCTTTTCTTTCTCAACTCCATCATCCTCGATATCTTCATCACTGTTGTCCTCTTCAGCATCATTGCCAACATTTTCTGCGATATTACCAACATCATCATTATCATCATCATCATCACTCTCCAATTCATCTACACCAGTGTCAAAGTCCATATACCTAACTTCATGAATCCTCCCTTTATTCTTCTTCCCCTTCTTATTCCCTGACCCCTGATCAGCTTTCTTTTCACTCTCCTTAACCTCAACCAAACCACCACTCACTTCTTCTTCGGCTTGTTTCTCCTTAAACCCCTCAATCTTGAGCTTGATATCAGGCAAAGCTTGATACAAAGGCAATGCAAGAGAATCAGAAAGCCTCAAGTGCAAGCTCCTCACACCGTCCCATTTCTTGGGAACCACCTGAACAACACCCTTTATTGCTTCCAACACATTTTCCACAATCTGCTCACTCTCCATTGAACCCTTACCAACCCTCATCACACAACAAGTCCCAGTCCTCAAGTAAAACAACCCGGACCCACAAGCCCTCTCCACTTGCTCCTTCCAATTCTTGTGTGTCAAATCCAATGGCAAAGGCAGCTTCTTTTTCTTGAAAAATTGCTTCCCTAAAAGATTAGGAAGCAAATGGACAATCCTCCTATCGACCAAGAAAAGGTCGTAAGAATCACAAAGCTTTCTTTTTGCCTCAAAGGGTTTGTAGTTAGTTTTAAGCTTCGAGAGCTTAATGACTTTACTGATGGGTATGTTTTGGGATTTGATGATCTTTTTCGCGGCGTCCGAAGTGAGTTTGGAATTGGGTCTGTCGTCGATGATGAGGCAGAGCTCGGAGGAGGAAGGATCGTGAATAGGGTTAGGGAAAGGGATTCTGAAAGCGTTGGTACGAGGCTTTGGTGGGATTTTCTTGAGAGTGAGGTTGAGGTAGATGAAGTCGTCTTGTGGGAGCAGTTGGGCTTTCTGGATTTTGGACTGGGATTCTTTCCATTTGAGGAGGGCGCTCACTGCCTTCTCTATGGTGGCACGGCCGACCTTGGCGGCGGAGGGTGGTGGAGACTCCATTGGGGTTTTCGGGGTGAGGATGAAGAGGACTGGAGAGGAGACGATGCTGGGTTTAGGGTTTTTAGGTCAAGCAGACTCGGTGGGTTTCGTTTAAAGACTATGTATATTATTCTTTTTAAAAATAAAAACTTTTGCAAATTATAATATCGCTTCACAAGTGGAAGTAAAAGTTTTTTTTATCCCCACCCTACCCAAACCCCCTTCTTTTTTTTTTTCCTCCATCATAGAATAAGTTAGACTGTTAGAGTAAACCAAGCTTCCCTGATGTAGAAGAACTACTGAAAATGTAAATCAAACGTTATACTACTTAATTCAAAATGATCTAAAATTGACCGAAAATGGTAGTGTAAGTTCTAAAGTTAACCAAAAATAATAGCATAAATTCTCCTTTTCTTATGATTCAGAAGCGCATAAATTATATTTATAAAAATTTAAAATAAGAATAAAAAATTAACAGTAGCCTCAAAAGGGGCTATTTGTACACTTCAGGCTACATTGAAAACACACGGACGGAGTGCACAAATAGCCTATTTTAAGGGGACTATTAAAGACATTCAGTTCTTGAAAACTATTTAAAGTTTGACTAAATAATTTAATAATTTGTGTGAACACGGTATACGGTTGCTAATTTAGGGCAATTTCAGCTATAATTTGTTCCTTTGATACTGTAGTTCTTTTTTTCAAGTGAAATTTTCTTTTTTTACTTCTGTTTTCTTTAGAAGTTCTGTTAGGTTTGGC
This sequence comes from Nicotiana tomentosiformis, assembly GCF_000390325.3. NCBI lineage: Eukaryota > Viridiplantae > Streptophyta > Magnoliopsida > Solanales > Solanaceae > Nicotiana > Nicotiana tomentosiformis. The sequence goes on along the minus strand of NC_090815.1, from coordinate 59,513,105 downwards.
CTTAAGAAAATTTTACTTCAATAAGGTTATTTTCATCATAAAGTTCTTAATTTATATGGTTTACAGAATCCTACAATTAAAATAGTAACGTAATGACCTTGTTATTAAATTTGTCAAATGGCAACGAGACTCTACGTTTTTTTTTAGACATTCTATAAACAAGCATAGAATCTATATCTATATATCTATATATAAATATAAAGGAGGGTCGTTGGCAAGGTGATGTGGCACCTTTTTATATTCAACAATTATATTTATCTTTTATCTCCTATTTTTGACATTTTTACCTTCTTCCTTTTCATTCATTTATTGCATTTAAAAAAACGGTATTAAAGAAGAAACAACTGTTGCTTCAAAAGTTGCTTCGGTTCTTTTACTGGACATGCCAATAGTTGCCTCAAATCAAAGCTCAAGATAAAATAGACGTCCCGTCCTCAAATCTCTCCTCTACGCCGGACAAAACTGTACTCCACCCAAAATATAAGACAAGACAAAATCAACAAGGAAAATTCGGAGCCATTGGTGGTGGACTTCCAATTCTGATTCGGTGTCCAAATCAGCGACCACCAATGTTATTGCTTCGAAGGACTCAAACGCTTCATGAATAAGAGATTTTCTTGCTTCCTATACCTTAATTTATATTCTTACAGTATTACATACGGTCAAAACCGATTTCGATTTTCGTATGATTAGTCAAGATTGGAACATAATGAACTGAAAGTCATTTTCATAATATCGAGATGAGATCTGAATCCAGGTTATCAAGCTCAAATTTTTGGGACCGATCAAATACCGAGCTCGAAGTCATTACCGAGCTCGGGTCCAAATCGAACTATGAAGTGAAGCGGTGTCATCGAGCTTAAGAGCCAGAGACCGATCAATATCAAGCCCGATTCGATACCGAGCCCCGAGTCAATATCGAGCTCGAGTCAATATCGAGCTCGAGTTAATATCGAGCTCTAAATCTGGAAATCGACCAATACCAAATCCGACCAAGATCGAGCCAAGAGACAAGAGTCGTTACAGCCGCACTAAGGGAGAGAATCTCTGTGGGAATTAGGGAAAAGCTAATCTATCATAGGATCCCCACTATGTATTTTTAATTATATTTAAAGTAGGATTCCTCCACTATAAGAAGGATAGCTATTATTTTTGTAAAGACATCCAACATTAAGGCATTCATACACTCTCATATTATTGATATTCACAGAGAAAAACATATTGATATTCATATAGAGATTATCCTTTTGTGGGTTTTGTATATTGATTCGTCTTGCTGGTTCATAAACTGTTTTTCACTCAGTTTGGTTTGTATTTCATTCTCCATACAGTCAATACTCAATATATTTCTACTTACGTTCTGATTTGTGCCAAGTTATACCATGTATCCTTAGAACTACGTACAAATTCAACTATATCCGTTTTTCGAGTAAACAGTTTGGCGCCCACCGTGGGGCTAAGGATAACAGTGGTTATTTGGTACGAATCTCTGCAAAACACACTATTTTACACTTGCTCTTGAAAATATCTTTGATTTCATGTTGAAAACGACGAATTCTCAATTAATGGCCTTACCCATCGATAACGAAGTTGGCCTTCAAGATGAGAACAACAACTTAACCCCCGAGGGTGGAAGGCCACTCGTCGATCCCGTTGGAGCTCGGGTCGAAGAGCCAATAGACGTTAATTCACATGCGGCCATCTAGGCGAACCAACATTCTGACCCTGAAAATAGCATTCATGGTGGAACTCGGTCTGCAGCTCGAAATACCCAAAACGCTGAGGAAAACAGAATCAGCTTGCGTATGATTTTCGAGATGTTGCAAACTCAACAAGTAGAAATATCCCAGTTGCAAAGCCAAACCCAAACACCGACCAGACTCGAGCCCAGTCCACCCCAAGAAGTCACCCACAAAACTGGGCCAACTATAGTAAGGTCAAATGAGCAAGAATCGGGGACTAATCCCGAAATTGTTAAGATGTTCGAAGAACTGACAAAACGAATAGAGTCAGGAGAAAGGAGGATCGAAGAAAACGACAAAAAAATGGAAACGTATAACTCCAGGGTTGATCAGATCCCAGGGGCACCGCCGATATTGAAGGGTTTAGATTCCAAATAAATTGTACAAAAGCCTTTCCCCCCGAGCGCGGCTCCTAAACCAATCCCAAAGAAGTTTTGCATACCCGAAATTCCTAAATATAATGGAACGACCGACCCCAACGAGCATGTCACTTCTTACACATGTGCCATTAAAGGGAACGATCTAAAGGACGATGAGATCGAATCTGTATTATTGAAAAAATTCGGTGAAACCCTTTCAAATAGAGCAATGATATGGTATCATAATTTACCGTCTAACTCTATCGATTCTTTTGCTATGCTTGTAGATTCTTTCGTAAAAGCACACGCCGGAGCCATAAAGGTCGAGACCAGGAAGTCCAACCTTTTCAAGGTAAGGCGGAAGGACAACAAGATGCTAAGAGAGTTCGTATCTCGTCTCCAAACGGAATAAATAGATCTACCACCGGTCACTGACGATTGGGTTGTACAAGCTTTCACTCAAGGACTGAACGAGCGGAGCTCGATGGCTTCACGAAAGTTGAAGAGGAATTTGATCGAGTACCCGGCTATTACTTGGACCGATGTACAAAATCGATATCAATCGAAGATCAGAGTTGAAGACGACTAGTTGGGGTCTAGGTTTGTTATTAAAAGGGATATCGACCGAGAACTAAGGTCAAACAAGGATCGATATCGGTCGTATAACCGAGATCGTAGGGGTAGCGAACCTTCACGTAACCTCGTACAAGGCGAAAGGAGAAATGATCGAGGCCAAGGGTCTCGGGGACTGATAAACAGTAATGGGTTCGACAGGCATACCGGACCTAAGGAAGCACCACGGTTATTAGAATATAACTTCAGCATCGATGCATCCGCCATTGTGTAGGCTATCAGACGCATCAAAGATACTAAATGGCCTCGACCTCTGCAGACCGATCATGCCCAGAGGAATCCCAATCAAATATGCGCATATCATGGCACTCATGGCCACAGAACGGAAGATTGCAGGCAACTGAGAGAGGAGGTAGCCCGGTTATTAAATAAAGGGCACCTTCGAGAATTTTTAAGTGATAGGGCCAAAAAGGATTTGAAAAACAGGGATTTCAGTAGACAAAACGAACAAGAAGATCCACAACACATCATCCACATGATCATGGGTGGGATCGATACCCCCTAGGGGCCGGTACTTAAACGCGCTAAGATGACGATTGTAAGAGAAAAGCGATCCCGGACTCAAGATTACACCCCTGAAGGAACCTTGTCCTTTAATAACGAAGACGCGGAAGGAATCATGCAACCACATAACGATGCAATGGTAATATCTGTACTTATGAATAAAACTTAAGTTAAACGTGTGTTAATTGATCCAGGTATTTCGACCAACATCATTCGATCGAGGGTCGTGGAGAAACTCGGTCTACAGGACCAGGTCGTGCCCGCAACCTTGGTACTAAACGGATTCAATATGGCATGTGAAACTACTAAGGGCGAAATAATCCTGCCGGTTAACGTGGCCGGGACCATCCAAGAAATTAAGTTCCACGTGATCGAAGGCGATATGAGATACAACGCCCTGTTCAGAAGACCGTGGATCCACAATATGAGGGTTGTACCCTCGACCCTCCACCAGGTTTTGAAGTTCCCAACATCGGAGGGAGTCAAAACGGTCTACGGGGAGCAACCGGCCGCAAAAGAAATGTTTGTCATCGATGAAGTGATTCCGATATCATCATTATCATCAGCAAAAGGATCGGGTTCGAAGGAAGAACGTAATACCAAATAGCAATCACAAATGTCAGCTTCGACCCAATTAGAGAATCAGAAGATTGACGAAGATGATGAACATGGGGTCCCTCGATCCTTCGTGGTCCCCGATGATTCCGACGCTACCCAATCAATGGTCGAAGAACTGGAGCAAGTCATACTAATCGAATATCTGACCGAACGAAAGGTATACCTGGGCACGGGGTTAGATCCCGAGCTCAGGAGAAAGCTTATTCAATTTCTTATAGCTAACATAGACTGTTTTGCGTGGTCCCATCTTGACATGATAGAGATCCCACTGAGAATCACCACTCATAAGCTAAGCTTGGACCCAAAATTTCACCCGGTAAAACAAAAAAGAAGGCCCCAGTCTGAGGTCAAATATGCCTTCATCAAAGACGAGGTAACCAAACTTCTTAAAATAGGATCCATTCGGGAAGTAAAATACCCCGAATGGCTAGCAAATGTGGTAGTAGTCCCTAAAAAGGGGAACAAACTTAGAATATGCATAGATTATAAAGACCTGAATAAAGCATGCCCTAAGGATTCTTTTCCTTTGCATAATATTGATCGTATGATCGATGCCACGGCCGGCCACGAGACTCTCAGTTTTCTCGATGCCTATTCCGGGTACAACCAAATACAGATGAACCCGGAGGATCAGGAAAAGACATCATTTATCACTAAGTACAGGACTTGCTGTTATAATATAATGCCATTCGGCCTAAAAAATGCTGGTGCAACTTATCAACGCCTAGTAAACAGAATATTCGAAAAGCAAATAGGAAAATCAATGGAGGTTTATATTGATGACATGTTAATTAAATCCCTACGAGCAGAGGACCATTTAAAGCATTTGCAGGAACTTTCGACATACTAAGGGAATACAATATGAAGCTCAACCCCGAAAAATGTGCATTCGGGGTCGGCTCAGGCAAGTTTCTCGGTTTCATGTTGTCCAATCGAGGAATCGAGATTAACCCCGATAAAATCAAAGTAATCGAGTACATCACAGTGGTAGATAATGTAAAGGCTGTACAAAGGCTAACAGGACGGATAGCCGCCCTGAGACTATTCATTTCGAGATCCTCAGATAGGAGCCACCGATTATTCTCTCTACTTAAAAAGAAAAGCAATTTTGCCTGGACTCCGGAATGTTAGCAGGCTTTGGAAGAGCTAAAATGGTATTTATCGAGCCCTCCGTTGCTTCATACCCCGAAGGCCGACGAACAGCTTTATCTATATCTAGCTGTCTCGGAGATAGTGGTAAGTGGAGTCCTAATTCGAGAAGAACGAGATACGCAATTCCCTATTTATTATGTCAGTCGAACTTTAGGTGAGGCCGAAACTAGATACCCACACTTAGAAAAATTAGCGCTTGCTTTAATAAGTGCCTCTAGAAAACTAAAACCATATTTCCAGTACCATCTGATACATGTTGTAACAACTTATCCTCTATGAAATATTTTACACAAACCTGAGCTTTCAGGTTAATTGGCCAAATGGGCCATGATCGGTGGGTACGACATCAAGTATCGACCTCGAACCGCTATCAAATCTCAAATCTTAGCGGACTTCGTGGCTGACTTTATGCCGACTTTCGTACCCGAGATTGAAAAAGAATTACTGATAAAATCGGGTACCTCTTCGGGAGTCTGGACCCTTTTTACGGACGGTGCCTCAAACGTAAAGGGGTCAGGACGGGGCATCGTACTAAAATCGCCCACAAGTAATGTAGTTAGACAATCTATTAAAACTACAAAATTGACTAACAATGAGGCCGAGTATGAGGCTGTGATTGCAGGTCTCGAACTATCTAGAAATTTGGGAGCCGAGGTCGTAGAGGCTAAATGTGATTCCCTCCTCGTGGTAAATCAAGTCAATGGGGCTTTTGAAGTCCGGGAAGATCAAATGCAGAGGTACTTGGATAAATTGCAAGTGACTCTACATCGATTTAAGGAATGGACTTTGCAACAAGTACTTCGAGAGCAGAACAGTGAGGTCGTCGCTCTTGCAAATTTAGGGTCGTCGGTCGAGGATGACGAACTCAACTCGGGGACTGTCGTACAACTCATGAAATCAGTAATCGAAACAGGTCATGTCGAGATAAACTCCACAAATCTAACCTGGGATTGGAGAAAAAAATATATAGAGTACTTTAAGAACGGGAAGCTGTCATCAAATCCAAAAGAATCGAGGGCTCTGCGCACAAAAGCAGCTCGGTTCACCTTGTCTAATGACGGAACATTGTTTAGAAGGACGTTCGATGGCCCATTGGCAATATGTTTGGGACCGGGGGATACCAACTACATCCTACGTGAGATTCACGAGGGCACTTATGGGAATTATTCCGGTGCCGATTCGGTGGTCCACAAAATAATCAGAGCAGGATATTATTGGATCGATATGGAAAAAGATGCACAAGAGTTCGTTCGAAAATGCGACAAATGTCAAAGACATGCGCCCACGACTCATCAACCCGAGGAACTTCTCCACTCGATCTTATCTCCATGGCCTTTCATAAAATAGGGGATGGACATCGTCGGCCCCCTCCCATCGGCCCCAGGTAAGGCTCAGTTTATTTTGTTTATAACTGATTATTTCTCTAAATGGGTTGAAGCACAGGCTTTCGAGAAAGTCAGAGAAAAGAAAGTAATAGACTTTATTTGGGACCACATCATATGTCGGTTCGGGATGCCATCCAAAATTGTATGTGATAATGGAAAGCAATTCATCGGCAGTAAAGTAACTAAATTTCTTAAGGACCACAAAATCAAAAGGATCCTATCAATACCTTATCATCCCAGTGGGAACGGACAGGCCGAATCGACCAACAAAACTATCATCCAAAATCTTAAGAAAAGATTAACCAACGCTAAAGGAAAATGGAAAGAAATACTACCCGAAGTCCTATGGGCGTACCGCACAACATCAAAATCCAGTACCGTAGCAATACCATACTCGCTGGGTTTATGGAGCCGAAGCTCTTATCCCGATTGAGGTTGGAGAACCTAGCGTCAGATTCCGGTATGCGACAAATGAGTCGAATAAAGAGACAATGAACACGAGCCTAGAATTATTGGACGAAAAACGAGAAGCAGCTCTCGTTCGATTAGCCACCCAAAAACAGCGGATCGAAAGGTATTATAATCGAAGAACCAATCTTCGATATTATAAAATCGGGGACTTAGTACAAAGGAAAGTCACCCTCAACACCCGAAATTCAAATGAAGGAAAACTGGGTCCGAACTGGGAAGGACCGTATCAGGTTCTCGAAATCATCGGAAAAGGATCCTACAAGCTCGGTGTAATAAACGGCAAACAACTACCAAGCAATTAGAACGTGTCACACCTAAAATGATACTACTGTTAAGGTACAACCCTCCCATGTTCATTTATATTTCGAAATTAACCCTTGCAGGTATTCGACCAGAAACGGGGATGGAGTATTCAACTCGAAGCCTTTAGGCCTGAAAGCATGCGTTGCACTCTTTTTTTCTTAGACCGATTTTGTCCCAAATGGGTTTTTTGGTAAGGTTTTTTATGAGGCAACCATTGATCGTGCTAACTTAGAGCAATTCAACAGTATCCGAGGCCTCCTTACAATCAACCTCGAATACTGGGGGGCATTACCCTCAAGTATAACAAAACAAATTCGATTATCAAGTTCGATGCAAGGAAGTTACTTCATGACAACAGGGTTTCGATAGGAAAAATTGTAAAAGTCAAATGGTCAAAACGAACCATGCTCGTGTAGTTTGCTCGATCCCAGTCACAAAACATGAACACATGTATAATGACATAAAGAGAAATTTCTTCTTTACCGATATCTCATATCTCAGAATCCATCCTCTATTTCGTGATCTATTATGCAAACAAGCCTAAGGGCCACTCTTACTTCGAGTTCGAGCGAACATTCACTCGACTATTAAGCCTAAGGGCTACTTTTACTTCGAGTTCGAGCAATCACTCACTCGACCACCAAGCCTACGGGCTACATTACTTCGAGTTCGAGCAAACACTCACTCGACTATTAAGCCTAAGGGCTATATCACTTCGAGTTTGAGCAATCACTCACTCGACCACTAAGCCTACGAGCTACATTACTTCGAATTCGAGCAAACACTCACTCGACTATTAAACCTAAAGGTTACTCTTACTTTGAGCTCGAGCAATCACCCACTCAACCACCAAGCCTAAGGGCTACATTACTTCGACATCGAGCAAACACTCACTCGACTATTAAGCCTAAGGGCTACATCACTTCGAGTTCGAGCAATCACTCACTCGACCACTAAGCCTACATGCTACATTACTTCAAGTTCGAGCAAACACTCACTCGACTATTAAGCCTAAGAGCTACTCTTACTTCGAGTTCGAGCAATCACTCACTTGACCACCAAGCCTACGGGCTACATTACTTCGAGTTCGAGCAAACACTCACTCGACTATTAAGCCTAAGGGCTACTCTTACTTCGAGTTCGAGCAAAACTCTTACTCGACCACCAAGCCTATGGGCTACATTACTTCGAGTTCGAGAAAACACTCACTCGACTATTAAGCCTAAGGACTACATCACTTAGAGTTCGAGCAATCACTCACTCGACCACTAAGCCCACGGGCTACATTACTTCGAGTTCGAGCAAACACTCACTCGGCTATTAAGCCTAAGGGCTACTCTTACTCTGAGTTCGAGCAAAACTCTCACTCGACCATAAAGCCTACGAGCTGTATTACTTCGAGTTCGAGCAAACATTTACTCGACTATTAAGCCTAAGGGCTACTCTTACTTCGAACTCGAGCAAACACTTACTCGCTTATAAAGACTACAAGGTCCGACCTCGATCAAATTGCCTAAAGCTTCGAACTTGTGAAAACTTTCATAAAGCATGAACGAAACAAAATCTTCACAAGGTAGAGAATAAGACAAAGACAAGTCGGGAAAGGAAAAAGATCTTTATATATATATAAGAGTATTTACAAGGTCCGATCAGGACCCTACACAAAAAGATCAAAATGGAAAAAACCCTAAGTTTCCTAATTATCTCTGGGGGCAATCTCTTCTCCATCGGGCTCCTCCTCGCTCTCAGACCCACTCTTGCTCTCATCATCATCATCATCATCAGAAGCCAGGGTTCCAACATCGACTTCAGGTTCTTTAGCCTTTAGTATCTCTTCGATAAGATCAAAACCTCGAGCATGGATCTCCTTGAGGATTTCCTTCCGAGATTGGCATTTGGCGAGTTCAACAACCTAATGTGCTCGAGTTTAAGCAGTCTCGGCTGCCTCTCTCGCTTGTACTTGGGCGACTTCAGCATCGCCCCGATAGACGGCCATGATTGCATCCGCCTCGACCTTTGCTTTCTCGACCTTGGCAAATTCGGAAGCTAACTAAGCTTCAAGATCCTTTATTTTTCTTGCTTGAGCCGAGCTCCTCTTCTTTATGCCTTGAAGTTGAATTTCGACCGATTATAATTGAGCTCGAGCGGTCTCTTTTTTTGCACCAAGACGGTCCATACCTTCTTTCCATCCAAAGGACTCTGTCTTTATCGTGTCGACCTCCTCACGAAACTGCTCGATCCTCTCGATCTTCTGCTGCTAATGTGAGATTGAAATGTTAGCCACCGTTCCCAAGTCGAGCCCATGGGCTTTTAAAATTTTCATTACCTGCTCGATCAGGTCTGTCTGATCTTCGTGAGCCTTGGCCAACTCGGCTCGAAGATCTTTGATCTCTTCCTCTTGTTGCCCACTAAGAAGTTTGAGGGCATTTCTCTCCTCCGAAAGCCTCAGAAGTTGGCCTCACATCGGCTCAGCTCTGCCCGAGACTTGGAAAACTCCTCTTGATAAAGAGCTAAAGCCTATACGAAAAAGAGAAAAAGTTAGGCAGAAAATGGAAAATATGATATCAACAAAGGGAATCGAGACTTACCCGATTTAGGGCTCGTTGTACCTTGAAGAAAAGACCCGACGCATCACTCAGGCTGGCAGCATCCTCGATACCGGTAAATAAATCACGAAAGGGGTCCTCTCCCTCATGGGCCCCGTCCACCTCGAGGGTCCCCAAAGCTCGAGCTTCCCGAATTGCCCATTCGGAAAAAGCAGGGAGAGTAGGCAAGTCTCCGATTACTATTTCCCCAAGTGAGTCGCTTGGGGCATTCTCCTCAGTTCGAAGAGCTTCGGGGCCGGCCCCTTCAGATATACCCACCGTTTGTAGACTTCGATGGGAGGCATTCTTGATCTCCAACGACTCGGGGACTTTGTCCGAGTCCTTCTCCGATATCCCCTCAATTCGATATGGAGCCTCATCGACCCAGATGCCTTTGGGGCATCGATGGTTTTCTTCACATGGGCCACCAGTATAGACCCATCGTTTTCTTCTTCATCTTCATCTTCATCCCTTAGACGCCAAACTGATTCTTCAGTCAAATGGATGATATTCTTCCTCGGCTTACGAGCCGTCCTTGTCTTAAGTTTTGGATCCTCGAAAGTAGATGATAACAACACGATAGGGGTCCAAGAATTACTAAAAAAATCAAGAAACATGCGGAAGCTAAAAGAAAATAAAGAAACAAAAAAACAACGAAAAATTAAAGATAGATTGAATTCAAGAAAGAGTTTCTTGAATTCAAGAAGTCTATTCTTGAAGTTGAATCCTAACAACAACAATTAGCTAACAAAGAACTAATTGTCTTTGGTAGAGAATTAAAAACAAGAGATAGATTGTGAAACCTGACCCTTTAGAATAACAAGAACAACAATAAGCCTAAACTTATTACCTTTCTTGAATACCTAGAAGTGATCTAAGATTTCGAAAGAGTTTAATATTACCACCTTAAGTTGAGTCTTGAAGGTTGAAGAATAAATCCAAGAGTAGCCACACACAAGAGTGCAAGAAAAATCTCACAATTTTTATTGATAATAGTCTATAATAATCTCAAAATCTAAAAACAAAGAATATACCCCTTTATATAGAGAGGGGGTCACGAAATTCCTACCTAAAAACAAGGAAATAAAGTCCTAAACTACTTTGGACAACAAGTCCAAATACCTTAGAAAAAGGAAAAACACTAGGAAACAAAAACCAAGTCAATCTTGGAAAGTAACTCCAACAATCTTAGGAAAAGGAAAACATAACCTTAACTACCTAGGAAAGCAATAAATCTAGTACCAAAATATATGGAAATAAGTTAAAACCAATCTTGGATAGAATCTTGAAAGTCGCAAACCAATCATGGATAGGATCTTGAAAATCTTGGAGGCAACTTGCAAGCAACTTGGCACCAACTTGTACCCAACTTCTATCACGCCTATTGAACCTTTTTTGGGAAGCAAGTAAGTACTTTTTATGTTATAAAAACTTGGCTTCATGTAGGACTTATTGGGCTGCAAGTTTGGACATATTTTTAGGTGCCAAATAGGTCCAATAATGGCTTGATTTAGACCTTCTTCAGAGGATGTCTCTTGAGATCTAATGCACATTTTCTTGGACATGAATTTGGACCATAAAATAATTATAATACCTAGACAACTCATATCCTTTATCCTTGAGCTCTCCATCCCAATTAACAACTTCTTTATTTGTACTTGAAGTCTAATGACCTTATTTTGCAACTCTTTAGCTTGACATTTTGTTAAAGGCCCTCTTTGAGATTCCAAAGCTTCATTCTTGTCCTTGAATAGATTTGAGCTTCCTAGGATGCTATCAGTAGAGGCCCTTTTTCTCTTGTTGTCCTTCGCCGGTTTTGGAACCGGGGCCGAAGTCTCTTCCTCGCCAGACGAGGGCCTCATGACCGCATCTTTGCCCCGGCCTACATACAAGAAAATTGGTTAAGTATAAAAAAGATATTTTGTTCGAATCATCGAAGACATGGGAAAAAGGCTTACCATGAGTTTTAGCCTCCTATCGGCTTTTTGATAAGTCGCTCCGCGAGTGCTCGGCATATGTGGAGGTCAAAGCCAGGTCCCGTACCCAGCTCTCAAGGTTAGGAATAACACCGGGCATCCAAGTAACCGCTACATCACGAAAAATGATATCGGTGAGAAAGAAACGAAGGAGCAAAATAATAGGAGCTAACAGTAGAATTATACTTACGCTTCATGTTCCATTTCTCGGGAAATGGCATCTTCTCGGCCGGGATTAGGTCGGAAGTCTTCACTCGAACGAACCTACCCATCCAGCCTCGGTCCTTGTCCTCGTCTATGCTCGAGAACAACACTTTGTTAGCCCGGCGCTAGAGTTTTATTAACTCACCTCGATAGAGGCGGGGGCTGTACAATCTAATGAGGTGGTCGAGGGTGAAAGGCATCCCCTCGACTTTGTTCACAAAGAAGCGGATCATAATAACGATCCGCCAAAAAGAAGGATGGATTTGGCCTATGGTTATTTGGTATTGGCGGCAAAAATCGATGACAATTAGGTCGAGTGGGCCCAACATGAAAGGGTAAGTATAAATACTTAAAAACCCTTTCACATGAGTAGTAATATCTTCTTCGGGAGCCGGGATTATCACTTCCTTGTTCTCCCAGTTGCAATCTTTCCTTAACTGTTTAAGATGTCCCTCGGTTATCGAGCACATATACCTCGATACTGGCTCGCATCGACCGGGAACCGGCGAGGCTTTGTCAATCTTAAAATCAGAGGTAAGAACACACCTCCGGGAACACACTCCTCAGGTCGTGGCTCCACCGGTGTTTTATCGCCAGCGGGCTGCGAAGAAGAAGCTTTTTCTTTTTGAGGAACGGTTTTTGAGGTTTTCGCCATTTGGATTTGATGATTGAAGATAGAGTAAGATGACAAGATTTGGTGTGCTGAAGAGGGATTTTATAGTGAAAATCACATATTTACAGATGAAGAGCTCAGAAAATGTGAAAAAGAACTTAGAAGATTTGGAAATTGTAGATGTAAAAGTAAAAAATGGTAAAAAGAGGAGCTATTTATAGGGTTGGCAATGACGGTTCAATATGAGCAATGGCCGACCATCGTCTGACACGCATTTAATACCTTGGTAACTAAACCGACGGGACATCTATCACGTACGTCATGGTCGGGCTAGATGCAAACGTCAGTGTATATCTAGTCATACCATTGGAAAATCATGTCGTTTCTTGCCACATTCTTCTCGAGAAACGAGGGGACTATCTGTGTACAGTCAAAATCGGTTTTGACCTGCGTATGATTAGTCAAGATTGGAACATAATGAACCGAAGGTCATCTTCATAATATCGAGATGAGATCTGAATCCAGGTTACCAAGCTCAAATTTTTGGGCCCGATCAAATACCGAGCTCGAAGTCATTACCGAGCTCGGGTCCAAATCGAACTATGAAGTGAAGCGGTGTCATCGAGCTTAAGAGCCAGAGACCGACCAATATCAAGCCCGATTCGATACCGAGCCCCGAGTCAATATCGAGCTCGAGTTAATATCGAGCTCTAAATCTGGAAATCGACCAATACCAAATCCGACCAAGATCGAGCCAAGAGACAAGAGCCGTTACAGCTGCACTAAGGGAGAGAATCTCGGCGGGAATTAGAGAAAAGCTAATCTATCATGGGATTCCCACTATGTATTTTTAATTATATCTAAAGTAGGATTCCTCCACTATAAGAAGGATAACTATTATTTATGTACAGACATCCAATATTAAGGCATTCGTATAGAAAAACATATTGATATTCATATAGAGGTTATCCTTTTTTGGGTTTTGTATATTGATTCGTCTTGCTTGTTCATAAACTGTTTTCCATTCAGTTTAGTTTGTATTTTATTCGTTATACAGTCAATACTCAATATATTTTTACTTACTTTTCGATTTGTGCCAAGTTATACCACGTATCCTTAGAACTACGTATAAATTCAACTCTATCCGTTTTTTGGATAAACAAGTATTACACTTGGTTAATTGTGTTTTACTTTGTTCTCGTACGCTTGATTTTCCACACAGTTATATGGATACAATTGAAAATGAAGAAGCTGTTGTCTTCGTTCACGCTTGATTTTCCTCACATACAGTTATAACTTAAATACAACTGAAAATGCAGAAGCTATTTTCATGTATGCTTTTCTTTTTTTCCAGTCTGATGGTATCTCTAAACTATGGCTTACTTGAAAACAGTACTATGGGAATTTACGTTTATTGCAAGCACTGTCTTTAGGTATCATTGATTCCTATAGTTATTGTTGCCAATCCTTTATTTAGTTCATTTGAACATAACATATATATTACAAGTTGTATCAAATGTTTTTTTCCATCATTTCTATCTGGTTGTTAAAACCAATATGCATAGATGGATATGTTTTTGGAGATCAATATCGGCAAATTATACCGTTATTCGAGGAGTTGAAAGACATAAATTAGCTTTGATAAAGTCAGTCCTTTAATTGTTCTGTACCTATTTGATTGTAATGCTACATGTTTCTTTATGCTCTTCCCCGATTTTGTTATGATTAGGTAAATTATCCTAATCCATTTCGAAAATAATTTTTTTCAAATGTAGTTTCTTTCTGCACGCTTTTTACACGTGTTACTGCTTGGATTAAGATGGAATCTGAAAAGGCTAACCTGACATGCTAAATTTTTCTTAATATTAGTGTCGATTCTTCTATTCCTAACTGTTTGTTTTTATTCTCTAATTAATTTGAATAATATTTATTCATGTCAACACACTCTTAACATTCATTAGATAATAGGGTTTAATGTAATACATAGAGTTCGTTGCTTTGATAATTTGGATTGGCCGACCAAGTAATTATTTGCAATCAAGTTTACAACCAACTAACCAAGTAATTGTTAACAAAGAACTAGAAAAATATATGTGATTATTCTTTTTGGATTTATTTTTCTATTTTATTTTGTTCAAGGTGTATCATTCTCTTATATATTATTTTCCGTATGTGTCACTTTATATATTTGTTTCTTAATTTTTGTTGGCATTTTAGATTAACTTTTTTTTTGGTTTTGTTTTGTTTTAGTTTTAGATTAACTACTAGAGTGTTATAACATAGGTGTTTGAACTAATTATGTATAGTATATATTATCTCAAACCGCGCAAAGCGCGGGTTAATTCGCTAGTAATAAATAAAGAAAGACTAACAATTAATCAACTTTGGTAAGGAAATGATTTATATGAGGCAAAATTTTAAGTGATTTTAAAGTCCTAAATTTTAGAAAATTTTTTATAGTTAAAATAAGGAAAGTCTAATAACTAAAATTTTAATCGATTTTAAAGTCCTAAATATTAGATAAATAATTAAAATGACTATTTTGACTAGTGTGAAATTTATTTTTAAAGGATAAAAAAGGGGAACGATATTTCACTAAGGGCATTCATGCTTTTAATATAACTAGTTTTAGTGTACATGCGTTGCACATGTGTATAGTGTCTATCAATTAAACATATTTGCATCGACGTTAAAAAAAATACAATATTTATTTAAATGATAAAAATAATTTTCTCATAGTAATTGTATTAAATATCTTTTGAATATGCATAGATGATGAATTTAGTTAAATTAGTTGTACGTTATTTTATAATAATACATATCTTTTAATATAATTTACAAATATGTTAAATTCTATCTCACCTGACATCTCTTTATGAATACATTTTGGCTTCTACTATTTCATTCTTATTTATTAAAGTTTCTATTTAACCAATTTAATTCTTAATACTGCAATTGATTTTATTTTATATATTGATTTCCTTTATTGTCGATGGTCTTTTTGGGAAAAATAATTTATATACTCTAAAATTTGTGTAAACTTGAAAAATAATTTTACCTATATGATGAATTTAGAAATGAATAAAATTAGATTATCTTCTAGGTAGTTAATTTAAATTCTGGAAAAAAGGTCAATTCAAATACTTAATTATCTTTTTTAATCACT
Source organism: Nicotiana tomentosiformis (assembly GCF_000390325.3). NCBI lineage: Eukaryota > Viridiplantae > Streptophyta > Magnoliopsida > Solanales > Solanaceae > Nicotiana > Nicotiana tomentosiformis. The sequence continues at coordinate 59,497,394 of NC_090815.1, read as the reverse complement.
AATAGAAATAATTTTTTTGAGGATTTAAATTATTATTATTATTATTAGCTCATAAGATAAAAATAAATATTTAATTACAACTATATATTTATCCACAAAAATTCTTTTTTCAAATGATAAAAAAATTGAACTTTTGCACTTTATGTTTATCGTAGCGTTAAATGACTTTGTCAATCACTTTTCTCTCTCTCTCTCTTTCTCTTGCTATTATTAAATATTTTTATAATTATTTTTTCTAATTAAGTTTTAAAATCTATATTAATATTTATATCTAAGTAAATTATTGATTGAAGAATAAATTAATAGCCAATTGACCAATCTCACATAGAATACTCATAACATTTATAGGTTAATTACTGATTTGTTTACATCATAATTGTTAACCTAAAATTTAGCATGATTATACAATTACTTTTGAGCTAAAAAACGTTCAATTGTATAAAATTCATATATAAGGTAAAACATATAAATATTTTGTGTTTTTTAATTATACTTTAATTTTAAAATTCATATAAGATAAAACTTTTATAATTTTGAAGTCCTAAATATAAGGAGCTCTTGCTTAATTTAAATAAGGAAAGGAAAGGAAAATTCATATAAGATAAAACTTTTATAATTTTGAAGTCCTAAATATAAGGAGCTCTTGCTTAATTTAAATAAGGAAAGGAAAGGAAACTTTTATAATTGTGCCGGAATGAAAAGAAGGCGTCCTCTTCAAGAGCGCCGTAAATATAAGGGCCCTCTCTTATGAAACCCTCATAGTCAAAGAGTAGATTCCGGAAGTATGAATGCCCGGGATTAAAATCTATCGGATGTAAAAAAAATTCTGACCTTTGTTAGTTAAATAAAAAAAGATATTTCTTGCACAATACTTAAGCAAAAATATTCTTTCATTACTTAAAATGCCAAACTCAATAAAGAAATTTTGGCATAGTTACAAAAGAAAAGAAAAATATATACATCAATTATTTTTGCTGCCAGAGCCCGAAGGGAGATAAGAGTCTTCGTTTTCCTTTTCAGGAGAAGGCTGTTCCGCTTCCGGTTCGAGGCCTTCATCCTTGTCTTTTCTTCTTCAGCTTTCTTTTTGGTTTTGGAATACTCGGAGATAGTTTTCGAAGAGTTAGAGGCAACGGGCCGAGCAAGTAGGTTCTCGAGAGCAGTTGTCTCAAATTCACGAGCCTTGGCAATGCAGTCATCCATGTTTGCAATGCCTTCTTTGGCCTCCTCCAAAGTCTTCCTCCTCATGTGATAAATGGTATAGGATTTTCGAAGAGGAAAGAATCTTCTTGGTCTGGAGTTTAGCTCGGAGTTTCTCAATTTTTGATTGGAGCTTCTCATTTTCGGCTTTCACAATACTGATCTTGGAATCAAGTTCAGTATTGGTTGTCGCATGAAGCTGGTTCTGCACCATGACCCTTTCGAGCCTTTCTTCCATTTTTGATCTCTTCTCCTCGGAAGCATTAGCCCCTTCGGTTTTCAAGCGTAAGTTTGCTTCCAAGTTGTTGATTTGCTCCATAAAAGCAGACTCACGCTCGACCGTCGCAGTTATGGCATCATGCGGTTCAGCCCACTTGGCATTCGCTTCCTTGAGATCTTCATGTAATTGAGCGGCTTCTTAGCTGTGGGCCATTCTATCTTGCTCGGATTGCTCTAATTAGGCTTCGAGCTCGCCTATTTGAGCAACTTTTGCTTCCAACACCGGGAGGCGCTCGACAAGCTAGTTCTGTTTGGTCAAAAGTTGATTTCGTTCCAAATTAAGTTCCTCTTTATCCAAAATCAACCTTTGCAGGCCCTCGGAAGCAAGAAGGTTAGTCTAAAATGGTTAAAACTAAGGTTATAAAGATAAAGTTTACTAAACAAAACGGGTAGAAAGGAAGGATAGATTGATACCTTAGCCGAACAGTGCATGCTGTTATTTATAAGGCACTCAGCAGAAAGGGAGTCTATTTTTCTCCAATCTTTTTATGTGGCCAGTGACTTCAGATAGTTAGAAACCTCCACCGGCTTGGAAAGTACGTGGCACTCATTCAAAACTGTGAGAATGACACTCCGATTTCCATTAGGGTTTTGAGTGGGTGTCAGGTAAGTGTTCCTAAATTTTCCATGGTCGGGTGACCGTGGGGAAGGAACATCTTCTATATGTTCGGATGGGGCAGGTGGAGAGGTAGTAGCCGGTGTAGAAGGAGAGGCAGTCGCAATTGGCTCAGAAGTTGATGGCGGAGGAATGTCAGGGGTTGAACTCCTTTGACCGGAAGCAATGATGGGGATTCTAAAACGAGATGCAGCATTTTTGGCCAATCCTATTTCCGTGAAGAGTCCTTGAACTTCTTCCGGTTGTGGAGTTTGAAGCTCACCCGACTGAGCTGATGAAAATCTTTTTCTTCTTTGAAGAGGAACTGGTTCATCATCAGTTCCTTCTTTAACAAGGACCACTATGGCTGGTCCGACTGATGTTTCTTTTAAAGTCTTCTCCCGAGTCCCAGCCGAGGAGGGCGTTTTCTCTTTGATTTCTTGTCTTTGGGCTGGGGAGGAGGCGCCCTCACCGGCAGCGAGGGTGGCTTCAAGAGCTCTCTTCCGGTCTAGGACATTTTTGCAATGCTCTTTGGGCTTCCTCTGGGTCATCGAGAACCTCGGGGGGGGGGATGAAAGATCCTTTCGGAATACCTATGTATTGCAAAAAAGAGTCAGTAAATTGAGAAAAGTCAAATTGAAAGAAGGAAGAAAGAACTTTTACTTACCATGATTTTTGGCTTTTCAATTAGATCTGGGAGCCATTTCTTTCCAACTTCGAGAGTCTAGTGTAAAAATATCCAAAATTTTCTGCACCCATTGGGCCAGGTTCTTAACCTGTGGTGGTTCCCAATGAGTATCTGAAAGGAAAAAAATACGAAGTTAATGAAGGAGGAAAGTCTTTTCAGAACACGGAAAGAAAAAGATATCCAAAGACTTACGAAAAAAGTTTTACGATTCAAGAATAACAGGTGCTGTTGTTGGGAGAATATCCCTGGTAGCGATGACAATGAACCATTCCATCCAGCCACGATCGTTGTCATCATCAATACTGGTAAGGAGGCCGTGGTGGCCACATTTGCTGAGCTTTAGCACACCTCCACGGAAGATCTTTGGAGAGTAGAGGTTGTCTAGTGTAAAAATGTCCAATATTTTCTGCACCCATTGGGCCAGGTTCTTAACCTGTGGTGGTTCCCAATGAGTAGCTGAAAAGAGGAAAATACGAAGTTAATGAAGGAGGAAAGTCTTTTCAGAACACAGAAAGAAAAAGATATCCAAAGACTTACGAAAAAGGTTTCACGATTCAGGAATAGCAGGTGCTGTTGTCGGGAGAATATCCCTAGTAGCGATGACAATGAACCATTCCATCCAGCCACGATCGTTGTCATCATCAACACTGGTAAGGAGGCCATGGTGGCAGTGTTTGCTGAGCTTTAGCACACCTCCACGGAAGACCTTCGGAGAGTAGAGGTTGATCATGTGTGCGAGAGTTAGGGTTTCTCCGGTTTTGGAGCACAATTTTCGGAGGCAAGTCACCATACGCCATATTAATGGTCCTACTTGAGTTAAGCAAATTCTATAACGATGATAGAATTCTAAAATTATAGGGTCAATTTCTTTACCCAATCCCAAAGTGAAGGGGTATGTATAGACATACATGAACCCTGGTTTGGAGAAGGTGAAGCGAAGATTTCGATGTCTTTCAAATCACAATCTTTCTTCATGACGGGAATGCTAGTAGGACGTATGGAAGAAGGGTACCTACGAACATGCTAGTGTCTGTCGCTTTTGGGATTAATAGGTTCTTTTTGGACTTGAAGATCTAACTAGGAGTCGAGTTGGAGAGGAATAATGGTATTAACGGTAGGAGGTTCGAATTCAACATCGACCTCCTTTGTTTTGTTCTTCTTAGGGCCTTCACTGAAGAGAAGGCTAGAGTTTTCGAGGACAGCGGCGTTAGAAGACATGTTGGTGGTAAGAAATTTAAGCAGTGAAATTGTAGTGAGAAAGATGAATTTTGCAGTAGGGTTCTAAGGAGATGCAAAGAAGAAGGATTTGTAAAAGTGAAGGGTAAAAGTGATGGGTAGTGGAGAAGTTTATAGATGGCAAAATTCGTGGTCATGATTACCTCAAAAGCTGATAGAAATATTTGCCGAATCACGGGATAACACGTGTTCGGGTCATTAAATGCGAGAAGACGCGTCCTTTCAAGTATCAGAAATTGTTCAGGAACTTTTCCGCCAAGAAAAGAGGTCTTATCTACTTCCCGGTAACACTAAGTTCTATCACCGGAAAGTAAGGGGACTATCTGTATGGGGTAAAACTGATTAGCGATAGTTGGACGAATGACGAGATGACACGTGAAACTGAAGATAGGTAAGATGTGAGTTAGCAAATAGTTGACACCGGATACAAACATGTGACTGGTGCTGGGTGAGTTACGAAGGCATGGGAACCGATGACAAAGATTTGAAAGAAAGACATCGGTTGGGAAAGACAACATTCAATGAGCATCCGTTACGAAGAATCTCTATATTAATAGCCAATTGTTATGCAACCATCAATGGTGATTTTATTTTCATTCAAGAGGAGCTTGATTTGGGGATCTTGTCTCCCTATATAAGCTATAAATAGAAGAATTAGTATCCATTATCGGACACGAAAAATCATCTGAACTCAAATGCTATAATTTGCTCTCATTTTATAAAATTACTTACTTTTTGTCGTTCTTAATATTGTTCTTATTACCGCTTCCGGAGAGGCTCACCATACAGCCAGGCTTGTATTTCTTTTGAGTTATTTTCATAATCTTGATTTTATTCTTATCTATTTCAATTCACGTGTCTATAAACCATGTTACAAATTCAACTATATCGTTTTACGGGTAAACAATTATATTTTAAAAAATATTAGTAGTTAATATTAAAATATTTTCCTATGTGAATTTGGGAGATATTAATAATTTATCATCATCATCTATTAATAAGTTACAAAAAAATTTTGAATGCATTTTGTCATTCTAATAAATCATCATTAGACGATCTACGTTCATCATTTACATAATTTGTGTTTTATCCTTATAAATATATTTACTTACTCAAAGCCTTATTTTAATAATGTTAATGTTATTTGATGTTGGGCATATTTCGATGTGTGTTGATGTTACTTTACCCATGTTTTAACCGCTTTTTGATGCTATTTGATCTTTAAAATGCCCAACATGGTTTAATTATTGGTTTTATGACTAATTGAGTTGTGTGTGATGATTTAAGGTGTTGGAGTGCAAAAATATGAAGAAAAGGTGCTCTAGCCAGAGGAAGAGGAATCCAATCTAGAAAAAAATCAGATTTCGTGCACCCTTAGCAGTGAAGTCGGCCCATAGCATCCGCCTTAGCATCCGCACCTGGGCAAAGCTGAGATGGAGGAACAAAGGGTGGATGCGTCGCATCCACCCTCGCATGCGAAGCTGAGAAATGGAGGACGAGGTGGATGCGTCGCATCCACCTTAGCATCAATCCCTGAAGCTGATTTGGACTAGGAATAGGAGAACTTTGGCCCCCGACTTTTGTACGCAATATATAAGCCAAAAACGCCTCCTTTAGGTCATCTAACATATTGGGAAGGGGGAAAAAGCCACGACAAAGCTGTGGAGGCCGTAATTCATCAAGTTTCATCTTTCTCCCACCAAATTTAGTAATTTTTATGTTTCTTTGTATGATTTGTTGTTTGGCTACCATGTTTATGTGGAGCTAAACTTCACGTTCTAGGGTTGTGCTTCTTTCATGACTATTGTTATTCTGATATTGATTTTGCCTTCTTGATTTATCATATTGGTTTATTTATTCAATCTTGCGCTTAATTATTTAATTACTTGATCACCAATTGAATACTATCTACGAATCTAGAATTGAACTCGAAAGTGGGAATTCTAGATTGCATATAGGATTGAGTAGAGCAAGTTCTTGAACTCGGGCATCGGAGAACGGATTCGTGGTTAGGATAGACATATACCTAATTGCCTTGCTTGGTTGATTTACAGGAATTATAAATGCGTTCTTGTTGATTCTAACTCCATAGATATAGGCGTTAGGTTAGCTTGAATAGGCGAGTAAGAACTCGACAGATTCTTATGAGCAATATTAACCCTGTCAACCAATAAGCTAGATAAATTAGCTGGTCAATTCAATTTAAGAATACAATATGATTGTTAGATAGCCCATAACCCTAGATCGTTTTCATTACATTGATATCATAAAAAATCTGCTCTTTCTTTGTTTAAAGTTTATTATTTATAATTTTTTTATTTAATTAGTTTAGAATAAAATATTTTTAAGTTTAATTCTTGTTTAGATAATTAGGATAGTCTAATTTAGTTAATAGTTAATCATAAGTCCTCGTGGGTTTAACATCCGACTTTTAGTCACTTTATTACTTGACGACCGCGTATACTTGCGTGAGTGTGTTTGGTCCCAACAAGTTTTTGGCGCCGTTGCCGGGGACTTAGAAATTAACTATTTTTATACAGTAGGCTTTTACTTTTATCTTTACAAGTTTTTTTTTCTTCTCTTTTTGTAAATATTTTATTTTTATAACTATTTAATTTTTCTCTTAGTGTGTTTCTAGTTCTTTCACCATGACATCTGGGGATGAAATATATGGAGGTAAGGTTATTGATGAAGACTCTTGGTTGACGGAAGACTTATATGGCCCGTTATTTTGGGCTTGTCATGACCTGAACTCTTGGAAAGCTGAATTTGAATATGGGAGTAAGGGTTGGTATTGGGACGAATATTCTCGATTAAGGGAATATGCGGAATGCCGTTGTCTTTTGACAACTTTGGTGAATGATTGGTCTAAGGAGAGAGATGATCTTGCACATAAAATTGATAATTTTGGCCTGGCTGTGCATAACTTGGATGCAAATTTGAATGAAAAGGTTGATGTGTGTAATGGCCAACAATTTAATGATGAGTTGTGTGAAGCTGAAAAAAATCTTCTAGACCAAATTGAGGAGCTAAAACAAGAATACCAATTATTAGACCATGTTTTTCTTGAGGATGCCAATATTGAGAAGAATGCTCTAGAGTCATATGAGGGAATAGATAACATTACTTTGGGAGACTTGAGTGTGCGTATATATGGGGATGTAAATAGTAGTACAATTCATGAGTTAAGGCGCATTAGACCTCATTCCAATATTTTTTTCACATTGTGTTTAGATAGTAAGATAGTAATCGAGCCATCTGAGCCAATAAGGGGGTCAAAGGGTGAGGATGAGAGTGCCTATACTCTTGAATTTGTCATGCCAAAAAGAAAAAAATACATTCCTCATCTAAAGGCCGAGAAGTGTAGAGTAAAAAATTTATTACTTGGCCTGGTTATCTTTGTAGCCCCACCACTGGAGCATAGCCGCAGACTGGATGCCATATTAGGGGCTCAATTCATAAGTTCGAGGTGGAGGCAAAAAGTGATTCACGTCGTGCCGCGACGTTAAATCAGGCGCTTGTTGGGAGGCAACTCAGCTTTACTGCTTTCTTTTATTTTTGTTTACTTTTTATTTTATTTTATTTTTATTATTTTGTAGTATTTATTTTTGTTTTGTAGGATTATGAGCATAGGAAGCAAAGCCATTAGAAGAGTGCAAAAGCGAGCTAGATGGTGAGGACTAAGTGTGGGGTGCCCACACAAAGGACGATGCCTGGGGGAAGTCTGAGTACCTCGTGAGCCGCTATTGCTTCGGCCTTTGGCCTACCAGGGAGTCTCGTTTACCCTCTTATTATTTATAATGTGCATTGAGGACATTGCAAAATTTTAAGTGTGGGGTGAGGAGATCGTTTGGATGAGTTTCTGTGCTATTTTAGCTTAGTTGTAGTACTCATTCTTAAGTGTAGTAGCTTTTGTGAAAAAAAAAACGAAAAAAGTAGAAAAATTGGACTTTTCCCGACGATTGATCTCCTAGACAGTTTTCTTGAGGGATTAAAGTCTAAACAAAAAAAATCCAAAAATATGTCTTTCAGCTTTCTTTAGGTAGTAATAATCCCCTATAGTTTTTCTTTGTGCCTCGGTTCTTTTCCATGGGATGTAGTTTGAACCGGGTAGTTTTTTTCTTTCCGAGTAGATTAGGAATTTAGGAAATAAAAGGAGGAAGAATGATGAACCTAAGCGCCCTTGACTTGTTTCATAGTAGCATATTTATGCTTTGGCATGTGTAGTATCTCCCCTATATTTTGATATTAATCTTGATGCCTTTATATATTGGATAACATGTTTTGTGATGACTATTTCTTATTTTCTTGACTTGTGTTCACTTTGCGCTTAATACTTAATATCTCATGGCTCCGTGAATACTTGCATTATTTGAGAGTCGGAATGGGACCTTCCCTTAGTGAGTCATGTGCCATGTGTGGTGAGGTTTTTGTGTTGTCCATGTATTGTACTTGTGTCTAGAACTTGCCCGGTATGTGAGTTGAAGCGAAATTTTAGGTGATGCTCGGTTTGAAAAATGATTTTAGGCTTTCTTTAATCTTTTTGAGCTTATTGCTTATCACAAATAAAATCTATCCCCTAGTTAACCCTTTTGAGCCTGTAGACCTTTTATTTGGTACCCACATTACAAGCATATACCCTTTTTATTCTTAATTGACATTGTTTTGATCCTTTTACCTCTTAAAGAACTTTAATTGTTAGATGGGCGCTAAAAGAAGTAAGAAGGGACTAAGTGTGGGGTGACTTTTGAGTGGAACCAACAAAAGGAAGAAAGGTGCACTTGTTTTGTAAAATACTACACTAGCGGAAATTGAAAAAAAAGGAAAAAAAAAGAAGAAAAAATAGAAATGAATAAATTGTTGTCTTGTTCTTGCTAGTGGGTATGAATTAAAGTAGTGCTTAAAGAAAGAGGAAATATTGTTGGGGTGATATTATTTGTGAAATTGAAGTGGTGTTGAAGAAATTGCGCTTAAGTTATTTGATGATGTGTTAAAGTGCTTAGGAGGTTGAGTCACTATTCCTAAAATATATCCTACATGTCCCTTAGCCCACATTACAATCATGAAAAAGTCTTAATTAATTTTAGATCGAGCGAGCTTACATTAGTAGAGATTTACATTAAGGGCAAGTCTATGGTACCAATTGCATGCATGTGACTTCTTTGTGAGAGTGAGCGATTTTCTTTGATATATGTGAGTCATTAAAATATATTTGATCATGAGATTCGAATGCGTGGATTAAACTCGCTCTCTTATTCTTGTTGTGAGGGCACATAGTTTCACGAGGGATAGGTAACGTTATTAGACTTCTCTATGATATTGGGTGTTCAAGCCATGAGTGCATAGTGACATTAAGTCAGTTTTTGAGGTTAGGGTTGTTGTGAGCATGTTGTCTTTGTTTGAATATTTTTAAAGAATGACATAAGTAAAGGGAAGTGTATGTAATGCATATTCTAGAGCCTAATTGTAGCAAATAACCATGGTCATATGTGTAGTGTGCTTTGAATGATAAGAGCTTAATTTTGTTTCGTCTACTATATTGATGGTTTGTTCGAGGACGAACAAAGATTTAAGTGTGGGGTGGTAATGTTGGGCATATTTCGATATGTGTTGATGTTACTTTACCCATATTTTAACCGCTTTTTGATGCTATTTGATCTTTAAAATGCCCAACATGGTTTAATTATTGGTTTTATGACTAATTGAGTTGTGTGTGATGATTTAAGGTATTGGAGTGCAAAAATATGAAGAAAAGGTGCTCTAGCCAGAGGAAGAGGAATCCAATCTAGAAAAAAAATCAGATTTCGTGCACCCTTAGCAGTGAAGTCGGCCCATAGCATCCGCCTTAGCATCCGCACCTGGGCAAAGCTGAGATGGAAGAACAAAGGGTGGATGCGTCGCATCCACCCTCGCATGCGAAGCTGAGAAATGGAGGACGAGGTGGATGCGTCGCATCCACCTTAGCATCAATCCCTGAAGCCGATTTGGACTAGGAATAGGAGAACTTTGGCCCCCGACTTTTGTACGCAATATATAAGCCAAAAACGCCTCCTTTAGGTCATCTAACATATTGGGAAGGGGGAAAAAGCCACGACAAAGCTGTGGAGGCCGGAATTCATCAAGTTTCATCTTTCTCCCACCAAATTTAGTAATTTTTATGTTTCTTTGTATGATTTGTTGTTTGGCTACCATGTTTATGTGGAGCTAAACTTCACGTTCTAGGGTTGTGGTTCTTTCATGACTATTGTTATTCTGATATTGATTTTGCCTTCTTGATTTATCATATTGGTTTATTTATTCAATCTTGCGCTTAATTATTTAATTGCTTGATCACTAATTGAATACTATCTACGAATCTAAAATTGAACTCGAAAGTGGGAATTCTAGATTGCATATAGGATTGAGTAGAGCAAGTTCTTGAACTCGGGCATCGGAGAACGGATTCGTGGTTAGGATAGACATATACCTAATTGCCTTGCTTGGTTGATTTACATGAATTATAAATGCGTTCTTGTTGATTCTAACTCCATAGACATATAGGCGTTAGGTTAGCTTGAATAGGCGAGTAAGAACTCGACAGATTCTTATGAGCAATATTAACCCTGTCAACCAATAAGCTAGATAAATTAGCTGGTCAATTCAATATAAGAATACAATATGATTGGTAGATAGCCCATAACCCTAGATCGTTTTCATTACATTGATATCATAAAAAAATCTGCTCTTTCTCTGTTTAAAGTTTATTATTTATATTTTTTTATTTAATTAGTTTAGAATAAAATATTTTTAGGTTTAATTCTTGTTTAGATAATTAGGATAGTCTAATTTAGTTAATAGTTAATCATACGTCCTCGTGGGTTCGACATCCGACTTTTAGTCACTTTATTACTTGACGACCGCGTATACTTGCGTGAGTGTGTTTGGTCCCAACATTATTTTACAAAAATTATATATATTACCTGTCTCGGCATACATGTGTAACACACGTGTCGAGAAACTATTTTTTAAAAATAGTCACACTAATTAGCCATTACACATGGTTAGGTGGGGCCAATTTAATAGCCATAATTAACTACTCCCTCCGTTTCAGTTTATGTGAATCTATTTTCTTTTTGGTCCGTTCCAAAAAGAATGACCAATTTCTAAATTTGGAAACAATTTAGCTCACACTTACTATTGTACCTTCAATGAGAAGCTTTTATAACCACACAAATACTCTGGCCCCTTTTTGATTTATTTAGAACCACAAATTTCAAAAATCTTCGTTTTTTCTTAAATTACGTGCCCAATTAAACATGTTCACATAAATTAGAACGGATGGAGTATAACTTTTAATAAGAAGGGAATATAGTTAGGGGTTTTAGGAGCCTAACACAAGTGAGTATAGTTTAAAGAGGTTTTAGCATATTAACTGATGCCAAAAACCCAAATTCCCCAAACAAAAATTTACCGCCATGTCCGACGATTTCGATTCTCATGCTGTTTCTGCTTCCAAAGAACCCCTCTCTGTTTCTTCCAACACCAAAGGACACCAACTTCAAACCGACTCCCTTTCTTTCACAGAGAAGGCCATCTCTGATAAGACAAGCATTGATGATATCGGCTGGAATCTCAATATGGGTGCCTCTGAAGTCAAAGACAAAACCCTTGTGCCCAAAGTTACAGATTTTGTGACCCAAAGTGGAATATTGGCTGGTGAATCCATCAAGAAAGAAGAAGACAAGGGGAGTATTGAAGAGAATTTGTTGGGGTCCAAAGATGATGGGACTGTGCGGTGTTCACTGAAGATTGAAGTAATTGATGATACAGCAATGTTTGATATCTCTCAAGTTGGAAAAAGTTGCACTGTTGATAAAAGATTGAGGGGTTTTGATGGGAAATCAGCAAGTAATAGGAAGAAAAAGAATGCAATTCATCAAGTGGAAAAAGAGAATGGAGAAAAAATGGTGGCAAGAAAAGCAAAACTTAGTAATATGGAAGAAGCCAAAGAAAAGAATTTGAGGAAAGGAGGAGGAGAAGAGAAAAGGGTTTATTGTAGAAAGGAGTTGGAAATTTTGAGATTTATTGGAATGGAAGAACAGAGGAAAAAATGGACTGAGGTGTACATTGGGCTTGATGATACTGTGCAAAAGGAGTACGATGGCCTCGTTGATTCTTATACTCAAAAGCACATCCGCCGGCCTCGTAGACACCTTGGAAAAGAAAATACCCCTGTGATTTCTGGTAAGTTTTTTCTATCCTTCTCTCAACAACTTGTATTATCTGAATTTTCTTTTTTCTGCTTTGTTGAATAGTAGTGTTGCTAATGCTGTTTGTTCTTTGGTACCTGGTGTTTCTTGAGGGTATAATTTACTATATTTCAGTAAAGATTACATGATGCTTTGTGGAGTCCGATAGAAATAATTATGTTGTGAAGTTTAGCTAGTAGTAATATATTTGGAAGTTTTGATAGTTAAAGTTGGTTACCGGGATAAAGATATTAATTACGGTATAAAATTTGGGATTATACTTATCCCATGCTTGATTGTGTGTATTAGCTAATACGATATAGTATAGGAGGTGAGATAGATAATCCCATGGTTATGCCAGAATTATAGGAGGTGGAACACGACTGCGCAGTGCATTAGGGAAGTCACGAGAGAGGTATTAGGGATCTCAAAGGGTTACTCTGGTGGTCACAAGGAAGACCGGTGGTGGAATGGAGAGGCGTAAGGAAAAGTGAAAACCAAGAAAGTAGTGTATCTGAAGCTAGTGGAAAGTGTAGATGAGGAGGAGAAGAGGGCGAATATGGAGCATTATAAGTTGGCTAAGAAAGACGCAAAGTTAGCAGTTACGGCGGCCAAGACTGCAGCTTTTAGTCGTTTGTATGAGGAGCTCGAGGGCCGAGGTGGGGATAAGAGGTTGTTCAAGTTAGCCAAGCCGTGAGAAAGGAAGGCGCGAGACTTGGACCAAGTGAAGTGTATCAAGGACGAAGAAGGTAGAGTTTTGTTGGATGAGGGGCTTATCCGTCGGAGATGACAGACCTACTTCCATAGTCTCTTGAACGAGGAGGGGGACAAGAGCATTCCTGGGTGATTTGGAACTCTCCGGGAGTCGTTGTGACTTTGGGTATTGTAGGCGGATTAGAGTGAGGGGGCTATGTGTAAGATGAGCAGTGGCAAAGCAACCGGACCGGATGAAATCCCGGTGGAGTTTTGGAAGAGTGCGGGCAAGGCAGGCTTATAGTGACTTACTAGGTTATTTAATGTTATTTTTAGAACGAAGAAGATGCCCGAAGAGTGGAGGTGGAGGACGATGGTTCCTGTATACAAGAACAAAGGTGATATTCAAAATTGCAATAACTATCGGGGTATCAAGCTGCTTAGCCATACTATGAAAGTCTGGGAGAGAGTGGTAGAGCTAAGGGTGAGGAGGAGTGTGTCTATTTCTGAGAACCAATTTGGGTTTATGTCGGGGCGTTCGACTACAGAAGCCATCCACCTTGTTAGGAGATTGATGGAGCAGTATAGGGAGAGAAAGAAGGACTTGCATATGGTGTTCATCGACTTGGAAAAGGCGTACGATAAAGTTCTGAGGTAGGTTTTGTGGAGATGTTTGGAGGGCTAGAGGTGTACCTGTTGCCTACGTTAGGTTGATTACGGACATGTATGATGGAGTAAAGACCCGAGTGAGGACGGTGGGTGGGGACTCAGACCATTTTCCGGTGATGATGGGGTTGCATCAGGGGTCGACAATCAGCCCTTTTTTGTTTACTCTGGTGATAGATGTACTGACGCGCCACATCCAAGAGGAGGTGCCGTGGTGCATTCTATTTGCAGATGATATTGTATTGATTGACAAGACACGAGACGGTGTGAACGTGCAATTAGAGGTATGGAGGCAGACCCTGGAATCTAAAGGTTTCAAGTTGAGCAGGACCAAGACAGAATACTTGGAAGACAGAATACTTGGAAGACATAATACTTGGAGTGTAAGTTCAGTGGCGAGACTCAAGGAGGGGGAGGAGAGGTGAGGCTGGACTCGCAGGTCATCCCTAGGAGAGGGAGTTTTAAGTACCTTGGGTCTATTATTCAGGGGGCTGTGGAGATTGATGAAGATGTCACACATCGTATTGGGGCGGGATGGATGAAATGGAGACTCGCTTCCGGTGTTTTGTGTGACAAGAAGGTGCCACCGAAACTTAAGAGTAAGTTCTACAGAGTGGTAGTCAGACCAACGATGTTGTATGGGGCTGAGTGTGGGCCAGTCAAGATCGCTCATGTCCAGAAGATGAAGGTAGCAGAGATGAGGATGTTGAGATGGATGTGCGAGCACACCAGGTTAGATAGGATCAGAAATGAGGTTATTCGCGACAAGGTGGGTGTGACCCCTATTGAGGACAAGATGCGGGAAGCGCGACTTAGGTGGTTTGGTCATGTGAGGAGGAGGAGCACAAACGCCCCGGTGAGGAGGTGTGAGAGGTTGATATTGGAGGACCTACGGAGAGGTAGAGGTAGGCCAAAGAAGAGGCGGGGAGAGGTGATTAGGCAAGACATGGCGCAACTTTAGCTGACGGAGGACATGACCCTTGATAGGAAGGTATGGAGGTCGAGGATTAGGGTAACAGAGTAGGTAGTCTAGAGTGTTCATAACAGTAGTATTGGCGCGCAGTCTCGCCTTTTGTTGGTAATAGGTTTTTATGACTAACCGTTGTTTTCTTTCATTGTTGATCACCTTATTATTTGGTTGTTTTTATTCTGCGTTTATATGGCTTCTTGGTACTGTCCCTTCTTGTCTATATTTTCATTAACGTGGTGCTTATGCTTTCCTAAGCCGAGTGTCTATTGGAAACAACCTCTCTATCCTCACAAGGTAGGGATAAGGTCTGCGTACACACTACCTGTCACGACCCAAACCGATGGGCCGCGACGGGCACCCGGTACCTTACTCAACCGAGTACCAACATAACATATCTTTTCATGTCATACTATCATAGATAATTGAGCTGGAAGGCTGCCGTGAGATAAGTAGAATACAACATGTAATACCAACTTATACATAAGACATAGGGCCTATAAGACCAAAATAACCACTCATACACTGAACATAGGCTGACAAGGTCATACAATCTTTTACGTACATGACATCTGTCTACAAGCCTCTAAGGATACATAATTTTCATAAAGGTCGGGACAGAGTCCCGCCATACCAAACAATACACGTCTAAATCATACTAACCAAACAAGCAACTTCGAAGCAAATGGAGCGCACCAACATTTTCCGCTGAGCTGATAGCCTACTTGGAGGGCTCTCGACCTATCTATCGGGACCTGCGGGCATGAAACGCAGCGTCCCCAGGCAAAAGTGACGTCAGTACAAATAATGTACCGAGTATGTAAAGAATGAAAATCAGTAAATAATAGACATGAGAGAAACATAGAGTAAAAGGCTCGACATGTACGTTTGCATAACTCTGTGAATCATTTCATTTTTATAATGTCATGCATATGCGTATAAATGTCATATCATGCATAGGTATATGCGTTCATAACATTATCAAGCCTCTGAGGGCATCCCATCATATCGTTTCGGCCACTGTGGGCAAATCATCAACGTATACCAGCTGATCAGGTGGTGGTGCGTATATAACGCCGTAACCTTTTCCCATATCCCATATACATATACATACATATATACGCGTATATAACGCCATCTGGTCATGGGTCAATATGCATGTATAAATGAATGCAATGCATGGGAAATACGTCAATAAAATCTTTTGGAGTGTCATAAGACCATTATGCCTCTGATTAATATCATGAAACAAACTTTATCAACTTACGTATTTTCTGAGACTCATGAACAAACGATAGTATAATAAGACTTATGGGAAAACAAGAATATACACATCTCTAGCATTTCTACGAATAGAGTAATTTATGGAAGTTGTGCATTTGCTCATTTCCTTTGGGTCGTATAGATCATGCCAAAGAGAAAGACGGGATAGCCTTAACATACATGGAGTAGGGAAAAATCCGTATGATATTCTTGGAAAAGGTTGCACCGTACTCCCTTAGAATCGCAAAATTTCACATTGCTAATGTGCTAAGAAATCTCGTTGGATTTCTTTTGTAGGAATTGGTTGAAGATTTTGTAAAAAATCTCGTTGAAGCCAAAATAATCGTTGGAATTGTTCTTGTTGGATTGAGATAAATGTCCGTTTTTGAAATGTTGGAATTAGGAACAAAAGTTATAAGATTACCTTTGATTATTTTAAGGCCAAAAAATGATGCTCAAAATGCCAAACTTCTAATATCTTTTACGTAAGTGTCATGTGTATGACCTTTTAAATAGCCACCTTTCATTCTAAGCTATGAGTCACTAGATGTGAAAGGGGGGGCTGCCACCTCATGCCCTTTAATACTTATCCAATATATCCCCAATTAATTAGGTAACATCCCATTACCCAATAATTAATCAATTACCCACATAATTAAGAATTATCTCAAAATAATCCCATTCCCGAACTTACGTCGATTAACTTATGACGAAACCTTAACGTACGAAAATGCAGAATGTAACATCTCATTTCCGAGCTTATATCAATTTACTTATGGCGTACTTCCATGTACGAAAACATGGGGTGTAACACTACCCTCCCCAGATCCCACGGTGTGGGATATTACTGGGTATGTTGTTGTTGGATATCCTATGGATATCCCAGACCTGAACTGAACGACCCTCAATCTTTGTTAAATAGTGTTCATTTCTGTCAGCATGGTGGTACTACGTTAAGAGATTGACAGGTTGGATTCTTGAATCTGTGTGTTTCTCTTACACATTCGTTCTGGTTGTGTCAATTTGATGGATTTCTAAATTTCTGTTGGCACAGGTGTTTTGGCAGCAAAAGAACAAGGAAAACATCTGAAAGTTTATACACAAAGAAACATGACAATTAGGAATCTGAAAGACTTCGTGTTTTAACTAGCCATTAGGTCTTTACTAAATGTACCCAGTTCGAGATAAAGGGTTGAAGGGAAGAGCATTTCTAACCATTGTACAATACCTCTGCTGTGCAGAGAAGTGTTTGGGATGGACATTTATTCCTTATTTGCTCATATCTGACCACAGTGATGATTCTGAGTGTAGATAGCTAGCTCTTGTAATTGAAACGTTGATACTGTGGTAGATAGAGTGCTGATGTGTTTATGTGTATTGTTTATGTAAGTAGAAAGTAGTACACTGGAAAATAAACTGCTGGTGTAAATGTTTTGTCTACTTGCAGTTGTAAAGTGAGTGAATTGATGAAATATCATTTGCATTTGAAGTGAATAATACTCGACGTAAAATTTGCTTGAGGATGATCTATTAGTTGATTTTTCTGGATTTACCGAGACCTGTAATAGAAGTAGCTGAATGTATGTAAGTAATTGTTTATGCCTTTCAGGTAATGACCATTCAGAGCACTTGCATGATCAAGAATGCAATGTTAATGAAGAAAGTGATGATAGCGATGATGATTATAGTAGCATTCAAAGACCTGCCTTTATAGTTACAGGAGAGCCGGACTTCGATTCTGGTCCTCCTGAAGATGGACTTGAGTATCTTCGGCGTGTCAGGTATCATCTTCTATCTGTCTTTAATAGGGTTGCTCTTAGACTATGGTTGGTCAATGTTATGGCTGTTGCAGAAATTAAAAAGAATAAGGCTTAGATCTAGGATGACAAATTGTGCTTGAAGTCGGTCTAGAGCTGGATGAACCTTTTCTGTTAGCTATTCCTTTAAATTTTTGAGTTAATTGCATTGCGATTGTCTTATTTTATCCTTAAGATTTTTTTCTAGAAAATGCAATTTCATATTTTACATTCACTGTAGTGCTTTCAGTTGTTATCAGAGAGATGCAAGGTGCTTCCAACATCCCATATCGAATACCTGATTCCCTGGGATTATCCATCTATTCAACACCCACCTGTGCATGTCCAAACATATAGGCAATTCTTGGTTTTCTTCAAATGAACTACCAAGGCATCTGCTTAGAAAATCAGGTGATGGAATGATGTTGCCATGGACCTTAATGTTATCACCTAGGGCACCTTTGTTAATGTTTCTGTTGAAATCAGGATTGTTCTTTTTTAGGAGCACCTGTTTTGTTTCACCACCTCTGCGAATGTAGTTGAGTCTAAATCTTTCTCGTTTCTGAAGACCTCACCTTTCAACATGAGAGACTCAAATCTTTGTTGCCAAGCCATTCTACCCTGAACTGTGTACAACACTACAACTTCCGGTAGAATGATCAAACTCTGCTGCCTTGAACAGCAACTATGCTTCACGTCCCTCTGAAGCTTTGTGAAAATTCCATACGGCATGTGGAGTTTTCTGTTGTTTCAACCCAATTGTACCATGCTTCACTGTCATAAGACTTGTTACCACAGCTATGAAATAAATTCTTCTTTGCATCATTAATAGGTCTGTTTTTTAACCAATCACTTTAAGACATGATTGGAGAAAACCAAAGAAACAGTTTTCTGACAAAACTGGCATACCAGAATTCTAGAGAGAAGTTGGGCATTCTCTCACTAGCTTTCCATTCCACTTTCATATCCCCTTTCCTCACATGCTCAATCAATCTTATGCAACGGCATACGTCAAGTCGTCAATTGTTGTCCTGTGCTATGTTGCTCGGACTCTCCAAAAGTGCTGCCGCACCGGTGTCGGATCCTCCAAAAATGTACTAAATTTGGAGGATCCGACACGCACCCAACAACATTTTTAAAGAGTCCGAGTAACATAGGTCCTGCGAACTCCACTTTTATGCTACGTTTGCTTCGGTAAGGAGCAGGGAGTAGGGGAGACACTGTGTCTTTTCAGGAGCTTTCAGCTCTGCTGCCAGATTGACCGTGCCTTCTTTTCTCTGCCACAATAGGAGGCTAAGCATCTTTCGTGGCTCTTATTGTCCCCCTCTAATTTTTCAGTCTTAAACTCTTGGTCACCAGTATCGTACCTGATGTATTGTACACTTGTGCCCAGGCAGAGTGAAGCTCTTGATTCGAGTTAAAGCTAAAAGAGAGGCTTTGTTTGACAATCTTATGAGTATTTTCAGTGAGCATTTGTTAGCTAAATTTTAAACACCTTTTGAGACTTGGTGGATATTTTTACAAGTTAGCTAGACTTTGTATTTCCAAATTTCCTCATTTTCTGTAACCTGTTTGGCTGGCCGTGGCGTTAAGTTGGCTCTAAAATGATGTGTATGCTGAAATTGTCCTAGGTGGGAAGCATCACTGTTGCCCAAAGTGAAGGTTGCAAAAGTTGAAGGCAGTAGACTTAACAAAGAACAGACGTATTACATGCCCCAAATTCCTGATATTGCAAGCTGTCTAGAGCACTTGTTGCCGCTCAAGGAGTGGGAGGAAGCATTCCTTGCTGATTTTTCAGAGTTAAGACAGGTATTTTCTGCATATTTGCTTGAAGTATTTTTAGAAATGGAAATGCAATAGTTGTTTTGAGTCATCCAAGTGTCAGTATCATATTACGAGCTCTGCTCGTTCCCCCTGAAAATACGATCAGAAATGCTTTGTTTTTATTGAGTTTTGGTGCTGGTAGTGCTCCTGGAACACTTTATATATATTTTTTATGGAAGGAACTTGTGGTTCGTTTCAGGCTTTATCACGTTTGCCAGCTAATATTGGAACTTCCAGCCAGCTGCATTCTGCAACCTTTGTTGATCAAGAACACTCTTCAAATCAGCTTCCTGAGGGCATTATTCTGGATAAGTTTGATGGTTTAATGCCAGGAGAAGACGAGTCTTACCTATGTGCTGCTGGTGATGATTCTGCCTTGGGAAATTCCATACCTAAGTCATCTCTTGCCGAAAGATTTGTCAACAGCCCTACCTTATCTGTTATCTTACAAATGGATGCTGTAGCTCGAGTCACAATGTTAAGGAAGCGAATTACAGCTGTACAAAGCATGACCACTCTTTCAAGGGACGACTGCTTATGGTTGTTTGCTCTGTGCACTGCGGTTGATACTCCTCTTGATGCCGATACATGTGCAGCCCTACGGTCATTAATCCGGAAATGTGCAATCTTGAGAGCTGACAAGTCCAAACTCGATGATGAAGTTATTATGCTAAATATGTTGCTCACAATATCTGGCAGATATTTTGGACAGTCAGAACAATGAAAATCTTTACTTCATCAAACAGCCCTGTTGGAAACTTGAACAAAATTCACTTCTGCAATTTTTCATCACTTTCCAGAGTTTTTTGGTCATGGTGTTCCCATGATATGTATACTGAAAAGTAGAGTTCTGTATTATAGTTCATTTTCTCCAACTTCTGTCAGAACTAGTTTTTACACTAGAAGGAAACCTCGTTTAGTGATTCCATGCTTCCATCTTTATGCACAGTAACCTCTTCAGAAGCAGTGCCTTTGAAGTTCTCTAAAGCGTCCAATCTGTGTCATTGAGATTGTATACGGTCGAAATAGATTTCGGCTTTCGCACGTCCGATCGAATTCGAACGATGGTCGATCGAACTGAGACTCTAAAGATGGAACAAACAAGCCTCGAACCCGAGGGGCCGATCCATGTCGAGTTGGACATCGTTTTCGAGCTCTAGTCCAAATCGAACTATGACGCTGAGTAAAGCTATCATGTTTATGATCTAGAGACCAACCAACATTGGCCCCGAATCAATTCGAGAGCTCGAGTCGGAATCGAGCTCGAGCCAAGATCGAGAGCTCGAGTCAGAATCGAGCTCAAACCAAGATCGAAGGCTCAAAGCAATATCGAGCTCACAGACAAAAGCCGTTGCAATCCCACTAGCGAGAATCTTGGCAGAAATTGTGGAAAAACTGATTTATCATGGGTCTCCCACTGAGTATTTTTTTTTTATTATGCTTAGAGCAAGGTCCCTCTATTATAAAGGGCATGGTTATCATTTATCAAGGGCAGGTTTTCTCAGGCTTACATTGTAATAAAAACGCTATATCCTCCCACAGTAAAGAATCGTTCTTTCAGATTTCTTAAATTGATTCTATTTGTTGAAGCCTAAGATTCATTGTTCCTTATAACCTTATCTATTTCGCATTCTTTGCAATCCATATTTCTATTTCTATTTATCCTTACAATTTGTATCAAGTTACGCCACATATTCTTGGAACTACGTATAAATTCAACTCTATCCATTTTTCGGGTAAACAGTTTGGCGCCCACCGTGGGGCCAAGGATAACAGTGGTTATTTGATACGAATCTGAAAAAACACGCCATTGTGTTTTGCGCTTATTTCCGAAAACATCTTGAATTTCGGATCAGCTACGAATAACCATCAATCAAATGGCTTCACCGATCGATAACGGGGCCGGTCTTCAAGACGAAAACAACAACTTGACACCCAGTACTGAAAGACCACTTGTGAACACCGTTGGAGCTCGAATCGGAGCGCCAATTGATATCAATTTGCATGTAGCCATTGAGGCGAACCTACATGCTGAACCCGAGAATAGCATCCATGGTGGAACTCGATCTGCGGTTCGAGATACTCATAACGTCGAGGAAAACGGTGTTAGCTTGCGTATGATTTTCGAAATGTTGCAAGCCTAACAGGCAGCAATAGCCCAGTTGCAGAGCCAAACCCAGCTACAAAGCAGGCCGGAGCCCAATCCACCCCGAGAAATCACCCACAGAACGGAACAAGCCATAGTGAAGTCAAATGAGCAAGAATCGGGGACTACTCCCGAAATTGCTAAATTACTCGAGGAACTCACAAAGCGAGTCGAAACCAATGATAAAAAAGTAGAAACTTATAACTCTAGGGTCGATCAGATCCCGGGAGCTCCACCAATGATAAAAGGGTTGGATTCGAAAAAATTCGTGCATAAACCCTTTCCCTCGAGCGCAGCCCCGAAACCAATCCCCAAAAAATTTTGTATGCCAGAAATTCCCAAATATAATGGAACGACCGATCCCAACGAGCATGTCACTTCTTACACATGTGCCATCAAGGGCAATGATTTAGAAGACGATGAAATCAAATCTGTGTTGCTGAAAAAATTCGGAGAGACCCTCTCGAAGGGGGCGATGATTTGGTATCACAACCTATCGCCAAACTCCATCGACTCGTTCGCCATGTTAGCAGATTCTTTTGTGAAAGCACATGCCAGAGCCATAAAAGTCGCAACAAGGAAGTCGGACCTCTTCAAGGTAAGACAAACGGATAACGAGATGCTGGGGGAATTCGTATCTCGTTTTTAAATGGAACGAATGGACCTGCCACCAGTCACAGACGACTGGGCCGTTCAGGCTTTCACTCAAGGTTTGAACAAGCGAAGTTTGACGGCTTCACGAAGATTAAAGCATAACCTGATCGAATACCCAACCATCACATGGGCCGACGTGTACAATCGGTACCAATCGAAAATTAGGGTCGAAGATGATCAATTGTGGTCTGAACCCGCTATTCGAGGGGTTACTAATCGGGAACGAGGTCCGATTGGAGATCGATACCAACTGTACAACGGAAGCCACAGAGTCAGTGAATCGATACATAACATCAGGCAAAATAATAAAAGAAGCGATCGAAGTCATGGCTCCCGAGGGCTGATAAACAAAAGCAATTTCGATAGGCCTGCCGGATCTAAGGAAGCACCTCGGTTATCAGAATATAACTTTAGCGTCGATGCATCCGCCATCGTATCGGCTATCAGACGCATCAAAGATACTAAATGGCCTCGACCCATGCAGACCGATTCTGCCCAGAGGAATCCCAATCAAACATGCGAATATCATGGCACCCATGGCCACAGAACGGAAGATTGCAGGCAACTAAGAGAAGAAGTAGTCCAGTTATTTAACAAAGGGCACCTTCGGGAATTTTTGAGCGATAGGGCGAAGAACCATTTTAAAAACAGGGATTTCGGCAAGCAAAACGAGCAAGAAGAACCGTAGCACGTCATTCACATGATCATCGGTGACGCCGATACCCCTCAGGGACCAGTGCTTAAATGCACTAAAACATCGATTGTGAGGGAAAAGCGATCTCGAACCCAAGATTACGCACCTATAGTGACTTTGTCCTTCGATGATGAAGATGTAGAAAGAGTCATTCAACCTCATAACGATGCACTGGTAATATCCGTACTCATGAATAAAACTAAAGTTAAGCGTGTGTTGATCGATCCAGGTAGCTCGGCCAATATCATTAGATTGAAGGTCGTAGAACAGCTCGGCCTGCAGGACCAGATCTTACCCGCAACTCTGGTTCTAAACGGATTCAATATGGCATGTGAAACCACCAAAGACGAGATAATCCTACCAATAAACGTGACCGGAACCATCCAGGAAACGAAGTTTCACGTGATCGAAGGCGACATGAGATACAACGCCCTTTTCGGAAGGCCATGGATCCACAACATGAGAGCTGTACCTTCGACCCTACACCAGGTCCTCAAATTCCCAACATCGAGAGTTGTCAAAATAGTGTACGGAGAACAACCAGCCGCAAAAGAAATGTTCGCCGTCGAGGAAGCGAAATCAATATCCTCGCCTTTGCCTATAAAGGGATTGGTCTCAGAAGGAGAACGGGACACCAAATAGCAATACAGACGTCGGCTTCGACCCAGCCAGATAACCAGAAGATCGAAGAAGATGATGATCAAAGGGTCCCTCGATCTTTCATGATTCCCGATGACTCCGACGCCACCAAATCAACAATTGAGGAACTAGAGCAAGTCACACTAATCGAGCACTGGCCCGAGCGAAAGGTATACTTAGGAACGGGGTTGAGCCCCGAACTCAGGAAGAAACTTGTTCAATTTCTTATCGATAACATTGATTGTTTTGCCTGATCCCATTTAGATATAACAGGGATTCCACTGGACATAACGACGCATCGGCTAAGCTTGGACCCTAAGTTCAGACCGGTGAAGCAAAAGAGAAGGCCCCAATCCGAGGTAAAACACGCATTCATAAAAGACGAGATAACCAAACTTCTCAAAATAGGGTCCATTCGGGAGGTGAAATATCCTGAATGGTTAGCCAATATAGTTGTAGTGCCTAAAAAAGGAAACAAACTTAGAATGTGTGTGGACAATAAGGATTTAAACAAAGCATGCCTCAAAGATTCTTTTCCGCTGCCCAACATCGATCGCATGATCGATGCCACGGCCGGCCACGAGATCCTCACTTTTCTCGATGCCTATTCCGGGTATAATCAAATCCAGATGAGCCCAAAGGACCAGGAAAAAACTTCATTTGTCACCAAATATGGAACATATTGTTATAATGTGATGCCCTTCGGGCTAAAAAATGCAGGGGCTACTTACCAACGCCTAGTAAATAAAATGTTCGAAGAAAAAAATAGGTAAATCAATGGAAGTTTACATTGATGACATGCTAGTTAAGTCCCTGCGCGCAGAGGACCATTTGACCCATTTGCAGGTAACGTTTGAGATTCTGAGAAAATACAACATTAAGCTCAACCCCGGTAAATGTGCTTTCGGGATTGGTTCGGTCAAGTTCCTCGGCTTCATGGTGTCGAATCGAGGAATCGAGATTAACCCTGATAAAATCAAAGCCATCGAAGACATCACCATCGTGGACAACGTGAAAGCTGTACAAAGGCTAACGGGACGGATTGCAGCCCTAGGCCGATTCATTTCGAGATCATCAGATCAAAGTCACAAATTTTTCTCTCTACTCAAAAAGAAGAATGGTTTCGCTTGGACCCCGGAATGCCAACAGGCATTAGAGGAACTAAAACGATATCTATCGAGCCCACCACTACTTTACACTCCAAAAATAGACAAAAACTCTGCTTGTACTTGGCAGTATCGGAAATCGCAGTGAGCGGTGTCCTAGTTCGGGAAGAGCAAGGTATGCAATTTCCCATTTATTATATAAGTCGGACCTTAGGAGAGGCAAAAACTAGATATCCGCACTTAGAAAAATTGGCACTCGCACTGATAAGCGCCTCTAGAAAGTTAAGACCGTACTTTCAATGTCACCCCATATGCGTATTAACCACTTACCCGCTTCGTAATATTTTGCACAAGCCCGAACTATCATGCTGATTAGCTAAATGGGCCGTCGAACTCAGTGGATACGATATCGAATATCAATCCCGTACGGCCATCAAGTCTCAAATTTTAGCAGACTTCGTGGCCGATTTCAAGCCGACCCTCGTACCCGAAGTCGAAAAAGAACTATTGAAATCGGGTACATCATCGGGGGTATGGACCCTTTTTACGGACAGGGCTTCGAACGTGAAGGGGTCCGGGCTAGGCATAGTTTTAAAGCCACCCACGGGTAACACTATTAGGCAATCTATTAAAACTACCAGGTTGACTAACAACGAGGCCGAGTATGAGGCCATTATTGCAGGTCTCGAGCTAGCTAAAAACTTGGGAGCAGAAGTCATTGAAGCCAAATGTGACTCTTTGCTGGTGGTGAGTCAAGTAAACAAAACCTTCGAAGTTCGTGAAGATAGAATGCAAAGGTATTTAGACAAACTACATGTCACTTTGCACCATTTCAAACAATGGACTTTACGGCATGTTCCACGAGAACAAAACAGTGAGGCCGATGCACTTGCGAATTTGGGATCGTCGGTCGAGGAAGGTAACTTGAGCCCGGGGACTGTCGTTCAACTCTCGAGATCCGTGATCGAAGAAGGTCACGCCGAGATAAATTCTACAAGCTTAACCTGGGATTGTAGAAATAAGTACATTGAATACTTAAAGAGTGGAAAGCTCCCATCGGACCCTAAAGATTCAAGGGCCCTACGGACCAAAGCTGCTCGATTCACGTTGGCTTCCGATGGAACGCTATACTGAAGGACATTTGATGGACCATTAGTAGTATGCTTGGGTCCAGGAGATACCGATTACATTCTACGTGAGGTGCACAAGGGCAATTGTGGGAATCACTCCGGTGCCGATCCATTAGTCCAAAAAATAATCAGAGCAGGGTATTATTGGATCGATATGGGCAAAGATGCGAAGGAATTTGTTCGAAAATGTGACAAATGTCAAAGGTTTGCACCAATGATCCATCAACCCGGAGAGCAACTTCACTCAGTCCTATCCCCATGGCCATTCATGAAATGGGGAATGGATATCGTCGGCCCTCTGCCATCAACACCAGGTAAAACTAAATTCATTTTATTTATGACTGACTATTTCTCTAAATGGGTCGAAGCACAAGCATTCGAGAAAGTAAGAGAGAGAGAAGTTATAGACTTCATCTAGGATCATATCGTATGTCGATTCGGGATACCTGCCGAAATAGTATGTGACAATGGGAAACAATTTGTGGGCAGCAAAGTGACGAAATTCTTCGAAGATCACAAAATAAGAAGGATATTATCAACACCGTACCACCCTAGTGGGAACAGACAGGCCGAATCAACCAACAAAACCATCATTCAGAACCTAAAGAAGAGGTTGAACGACGCTAAAGGAACGTGGAGAGAAATCCTACCCGAAGTCCTTTGGGCATATCGAACGACATCAAAATCCAGTACGGGGGCAACCCCGTTCTCCTTAGTATATGGGTCTGAAGCATTGATACCAGTCAAAGTCGGTGAACCCAGTGCCAGATTTCGATACACAATAGAAGAATCAAATAACGAGGCTATGAACACTAGCCTTGAATTATCGGACGAAAAGCGAGAAGCTGCTCTCGTCCAATTGGCCGCCCAAAAGCAACGAATCGAGAGATATTATAATCGAAGAACCAAGCTCCACCATTTCAAGCCCGGGGACTTAATGCTAAGGAAAGTCACCCTCAATACCCGAAATCCAAACGAAGGAAAACTAGGACCGAACTGGGAAGGACCATATCAGGTTCTCGAGAATGTCGAAAAGGGATCATACAAGCTCGGTATTATAAACGGCAAACAGCTATCAAGCAATTGGAATGTGTCACATATAAAATGATACTACTGCTAAGGTACGACCCCTCAATTATTCATTTACATTTCAAAACTGATCCCTGCAGAAGTCCGAACAGGAGTTAAGATGGATCCTTTGATACGAAGCCATAGATCTGAAAGCACGCGTTGCACTCTTTTTCCCTTAGACCGGTTTTGTCCCAAATGGGTTTTTCGGCAAGGATTTTAACGAGCCAACCAATGATCGTGCTGCATTTACAACAGTATCCGAGGCCTCTTTACAATCGAATACCGGGGGGGCATTAGGCCCTCAAATACATCAAGTTCAGATGCAAGAAAGTTATTTCGCAACAACAGGGTTCCAATAGGAAATGTTGTAAGAGCCAAATGGTCAAAACGAACCATGCTCATGTAGATTGGCCGGAACCCAGGCGCGAAACATGAACACATGTGTAGTGACTTGCAAAGAAAGTTCTCCTCTTTACCGACATCTTATACCCAAGAAAAATTCCTCGATTTGGAGATTTATTACGCAAACAGAATTAAGATAAATTCGACCTTTACGCCTACGGGCTACATTACTTCGAGTTCGAATCATTCACTCGACGACTAAGCCTACGGGCTACTTTTATCTCGAGTCCGAGCAAGCACTCGCTCGACCTTTGCACCTACGGGCTACATTACTTCGAGTTTGAATCATTTACTCAAAAACTAAGCCTACGGGCTACTTTTATCTCGAGTTCGAGCAAGCACTCACTCGACCTTTATGCCTACGGGCTATATTACTTCGAGTTCGAATCATTCACTCGAAGACTAAGCCTACGGGCTACTTTTATCTCGAGTTCGAGCAAGCACTCACTCGACCTTTACGCTTACGGGCTACATTACTTCGAGTTCGAATCATTCACTCGACAGCTAAGCCTACGGGCTACGTTTCTCTCGAGTTTGAGCAAGCACTCACTCGACCTTTACGCCTACGGGCTACATTACTTCGAGTTCGAATCATTCACTCGACAACTAAGCCTAAGGGCTGCTTTTATTTCGAGTCCTAGCAAGCACTCGCTCAACCTTTATGCCAACGGGCTACATTGCTTCGAGTTCGAATCATTCACTTGATGACTAAGCCTACGGGCTACTTTTATCTCGAGTTCGAGCAAGCACTCACTCGACCTTTACGCCTACGGGCTACATTACTTCGAGTTCAAATCATTCACTTGACAACTAAGCCTACGGGCTACTTTTATCTCGAGTTCGAGCAAGCACTCACTCGACCTTTATGCCTACATGCTACATTACTTCGAGTTCAAATCATTCACTCGACAACTAAGCCTAAGGGCTGCTTTTATTTCGAGTCCTAGCAAGCACTCGCTCAACCTTTATGCCAACGGGCTACATTGCTTCGAGTTCGAATCATTCACTTGATGACTAAGCCTACGGGCTACTTTTATCTCGAGTTCGAGCAAGCACTCACTCGACCTTTACGCCTACGGGCTACATTACTTCGAGTTCAAATCATTCACTTGACAACTAAGCCTACGGGCTACTTTTCTCTCGAGTTCGAGCAAGCACTCACTCGACCTTTATGCCTACATGCTACATTACTTCGAGTTCAAATCATTCACTCGACAACTAAGCCTAAGGGCTGCTTTTATTTTGAGTCCAAGCAAGCACTCGCTCGACCTTTACGCCTACGGTCTACATTACTTCGAGTTCGAATCATTCACTCGACAAATAAGCCTAAGGGCTGCTTTTATTTCGAGTCCGAGCAAGCACTCACTCGACCTTTACGCCTATGGGCTACATTACTTCGAGTTCGAGTCATTCACTCGACAACTAAGCCTAAGGGCTGCTTTTATTTTGAGTCCTAGCAAGCACTCGCTCGACCTTTACGCCTACGGGCTACATTACTTCGAGTTCGAATCATTCACTCGACGACTAAGCTTACGGGCTACTTTTATCTCGAGTTCGAGCAAGCACTCACTCGACCTTTACGCCTATGGGCTACATTACTTCGAGTTCAAATCATTCACTCAACAACTAAGCCTACGGGCTACTTTTATCTCGAGTTCAAGCAAGCACTCACTCGACCTTTACGCCTACATGCTACATTACTTCGAGTTCGAATCATTCACTTGACAACTAAGCCTAAGGGCTGCTTTTATTTCGAGTCCGAGCAAGCACTCGCTCGACCTTTATGCCTACGGTCTACATTACTTCGAGTTCAAATCATTCACTCGACAACTAAGCCTACGGGCTACTTTTATCTCAAGTTCGAGCAAGCACTCACTCGACCTTTACGCCTACATGCTACATTACTTCGAGTTCGAATCATTCACTCGACAACTAAGCCTAAGGGCTGCTTTTAATTCGAGTCCGAGCAAGCACTCGCTCGACCTTTATGCCTACGGTCTACATTACTTCGAGTTCGAATCATTCACTCGACAACTAAGCCTAAGGGCTGCTTTTATTTCGAGTCCGAGCAAGCACTCGCTCGACCTTTATGCCTACGGGCTACATTACTTCGAGTTCGAATCATTCACTCGACGACTAAGACTACGTGCTACTTTTATCTCGAGTTCGAGCAAGCACTCACTTGACTATTATGCCTACGGGCTACATTACTTCGAGTTCGAATCATTCACTCGACTAATAAGCCTACAGGATACTTTCATTTCGAGTTCGAGCAAACACTCACTCGACCATTATGCCTACGGGCTACATTACTTCGAGTTCGAATCATTCACTCGACGACTAAGCCTACGGGCTACTTTTATCTTGAGTTCGAGCAAGCACTCACTTGACCATTACGCCTACGGGCTACATTACTTTGAGCTCGAATCATTCACTCGACTAATAAGCCTACATGCTACTTTCATTTTGAGTTCAAGCAAACCCTCACTCGACCATTACGCCTAAGGGCTATATTTATTCGAGTTCGAATCATTAACTTAACTAGTAAGCCTAAGGGCTACATCACTTCAAGTCTGAAAAAACACTCGATCGATCATAGAGACTACGAAGTCCAAATTTGTTTAAGTTGTTTAGATCCTTGTGAAAACATTCATAAAGGCATGAATAAAGTCTTCACGAAACAGAAGCAAGTTGGAAGAATTATCAATATACAAAATTATCTACATGGTTGATTACAACATAAAAACTAAGGACTAAACTTCTTGGTCATCCTCAGGAGCGGTCTCTTCTTTATCGGGCTCCCCCCGTTCTCGGATCCGCTCTTTCTCCCATCATCATCATCATTGTCATCATCATCGTCATCGAAAACCAGAGCTTCAGCATCGACTTCGAGTTCTTTGGCCCTTTTTATATCTTCAGCGAGATCAAAACCACCAACATGGACCTCCTCGAGGGTTTCCCTTCGGGATCGGCACTTAGCTAATTCGGTGACCCGATGTGCCCGAATATCGGTGGTCTTAGCTGCCTCTCTTGCTTGGACCTGGGAAGCTTCAGCATCGGCCCGATAAACGGCCACGAGTGCATACGCATCGGCCTTTGCCTTTTCGGCATCAGTTTCGGCATTGGCAAGTATAGAGGCCAACCGAGCCTCAAGCTCCTCTATTCTTCTTGCTTGAACAGGCCTTTTTCCTTTATTTTCTGAGGTTGGGTTTTGGCCGACGATAACTGTGCTCGAGCAGTTTCTTTTTCTGCAGCAAAGTGGTCCATACCTTCTTTCCACTGCAAAGACTCCATTTTTATTTCGTCGACCTCCTCACGAAGCTTCCCGATCATCTCGATTTTTTGCTGTAGCTGTGAGACCGAAAAGTTAGCCATCGTTCCAATATCAAGCCCATAGGCTTTCAAAAGTATCATTACCTGCTCAGACAAATCGGTCTGATCTCGGTAAGCCTTGGCCAACTCAGCTCGGAGGTCTTTTATTTCCTCTTCTCTCTTCCCTAAGAGAAGTCTTAGGGAGTTCCTCTCATCAGTAACCCATTAAAGGTTGGCCTCGTATCGATGCAGCTCGTTTTGAGACCGAGAACATGCTTCTCGATGAACTGCCGCTGCCTACAAAGAAACAAGAAACAAAGTTAACGAAAAGTAAACATAAAGGTAGTACCGGCAAAATAATTTTAAAATCTTACCTGAATCAAAGCCTGCCGCACCCCGTGAAAAAGATCCGATTCATCACCAGTACCGGCAACGTCCTCGATACCGGTAAACAGGTCACGAAAGGGATACTCTCCATCGTGAGGCCTGTCTAGATCGAGGGCCCTCAGAGCTTGGGCTTCCCGAATCACCCCAGAAGAAAAAGTGGGAAAGGTAGGCGAATCTTCGATTGCTGATGCCCCAAATGAATCACCTGGAGCATTCTCTTCGGTTCAAAGGGATTCGAGGGCCCCTTCAGTCATATCCCCTGCCCGTTGGCTCCGATGAGATGCATCTTCGATAATTCGGGGACTCTACCCAAATCTTTCTCAGGTATATCCTCAGTTCGAGGCGGAGCCTCGTGAAGTATCATCAATCCAGCTGCCGATGGGGCATCGATGGTTCTCTTCATTCGGGCCGCCAGCGTGGACCCATCATTTTCTTCTTCTTCTTCTTCTTCTTCTTCATCTTCATCCCTTAGACGCAGAACTGATTCCACGGTTAAAGGAATGGCATTCTTGTTCGGCTTACGAGCCATCCTCTTCTTCGGTTTTGGATCTTCGGGAATGAGGGCTCTTTTCCTTTTGTTTTCCTTCACCGGTTTTGGGACAGAGGCCAAGATTTCTTCCTCGTTGGACAAAGGCCTCAAAACCGCGTCTTTACCCAAACCTGCATATGGAAAATCTTAATAAAATATTTGAAAACCACCTCGTTTGAATCACCAAAGAGTACGAGAATGGGGCTTACCATGATTTTTTGCCTCCCACCGACCCTTTGACAAATTATGCCATGAGCGCTCCGCGTATGTGGAGGTCGAAACAAGAGCTCGTGCCCAGTTCTTGAGATCGGGAACTGCTCCGGGCATCCAGGGAACCACTACATCACAAAAAGGGGAGTGTCGATGAGAAAAGAAATGAAAGAACAAAGTAGAAGTTACAGCAGGATCACACTTACGTTTCATATTCCACTCCTCGGGAAAGGGCATCTTTTCAGCCGGAATCAGGTCCGAAGTCCTCACTCGAACGAACCTGCCCATCCAACCCCGATCCCTGTCCTCGTCAATGCTCAAGAACAGAGCCTTGGTAGCCCGACACTGAAGTTTTATTAACCCTCCT
Organism: Nicotiana tomentosiformis; assembly: GCF_000390325.3. NCBI lineage: Eukaryota > Viridiplantae > Streptophyta > Magnoliopsida > Solanales > Solanaceae > Nicotiana > Nicotiana tomentosiformis. The sequence continues at coordinate 59,465,315 of NC_090815.1, read as the reverse complement.
CAAAAAAGTCGAGGACGGTACAATCGGATAAGATGGTCGAGGGTGAACGACATCCCCTCGATTTTGCTCACAAAATATCGGATCAGGATTATGATCCGCCACAAAGAAGGATGGACCTAGCCTAGGGTTACCTGGTATTGACGACAAAAGTCAATAATAACGGAATCGAGGGGACCTAAAGTGAAAGGGTAAGTATATACATTCATAAATCCTTTCACGTAAGAAGTGATATCTTCGTCAGGGGTAGGAATTATTATTTCTTTTTCACCCCAATTGCAATCCTTCTTTAGCTGTTTGAGGTGCTTCTCGATTATCGAACACATGTACCTCGATACCGGCTCACACCGGCCAGGTATCGATGAACCTTTATCGACCTTAAAATCTGAAGTAAGAACACACGCCCCGGGAACACACTCCTCAGGCCATAGTTCTGCCGGTGTCTCATCGACGGCACACTGTGAAGATGAAGCCTTCTCCTTCTGAGAAATGGTTTGTGATGTTTTTGCCATTTTCGAATTCAAAGGTGAGGAATAGAAGAAAGTGACAAAGATTTGGTAGAATTGAAGAGGGGCTTTTGGGAAATCACAGACTTGCGGGTGAATCAGAAAATACGAAAAGGGACTTGGGAAGTTTGGAAGATTAAAGATGTAAAAGTGTTAAATAGTAAGTGGAAGGGTTATTTATAGGCTTAAGTGATGGCGGTTCAGTATCAGCGGTGGCCGACCACCGTCTGACATACATTAAATGCCTTAAAGACTAAACCGACGGGACAACTATCACATGCGTCATGATCGAGCCCAATGGGGACGTCAGGTTATAATCCGATCAAGCCGTTAAAAAATCATATCGTTTATCACCACATTCTTCCTGAAAAATGAGGGGACTATCTGTATATGGTCGAAATAGATTTTGGTTTTCGCACGTCCAATCGAGTTCGAACGATGGTCGATCGAACTGAGACTCCAAAGATGGAACAAATAAGCCTCGAACCTGAGGGGCCGATCCATGTCGAGTTGGACATCGTTTTCGAGCTCTAATCCAAATCGAACTATGACGCAGAATAAAGCTATCATGTTTATGATCCAGAGACCAACCAACATTGGCCCCGAATTAATTCGAGAGCTCGAGTCGGAATCGAGCTCGAGCCAAGATCGAGAGCTCGAGTCAAAATCGAGCTCAAACCAAGATCGAAGGCTCAAAGCAAGATCGAGCTCATAGACAAAAGCCGTTGTAATCGCACTAGCGAGAATCTTGGCAGAAATTATGGAAAAGCTGATTTATCATGGGTCTTCCACTGAGTATTTTTTATTATTATGCTTAGAGCAAGGTCCCTCTATTATAAAAGGTATGGTTATCATTTATCAAGGGCAGGTTTTCTCAGGCTTATATTGTAATAAAAACGCTATATCCTCCCACAGTAAAGAATCGTTCTTTCAGATTTCTTAAATTGATTCTATTTGTTGAGGCCTAAGATTCATTGTTCCTTACAACCTTATCTATTTCGCATTCTTTGCAATCCATATTTATATTTCTATTTATCTTTACAATTTGTATCAAGTTACGCCACATATCCTTAGAACTACGTATAAATTCAACTCTATCCATTTTTCGGGTAAACAGAGATTAAACTATTACTGGTTGTTTATGGTCGAGGTATGTGGGAATTATAATCCAGGAATTGTCAATGTGGTTAATAATAATGAAAAAGGACTATATTTGCCCCTCTACTATTGAAAATAAGCTATACTTACCATCCATTTCAGTTTCTCAATATAACTACCCCTACTGTCATACTTTTGGATCATATTTGCCCTTTGGATCATATTTGCGCCCCCACCCATTAAATCTTTCATCCCAGCTTAAAAATACACGTGGCTGGTCTTGATTTGATAAAAATGACCCGATCCATTTCTAATTAAAACTCACCCGACTCATACTAATAACTCACCCATTCCAATAATGAGGAATTTTCAAAAATCACTATACTTTAGAGGCTATTTACGCGGCACAACTATTGTTTCCATATTTACTATTCGTAGCAAAACATATTGCTAGTAGCTTGTATTTTCTGTATTCGTGCGCGCACTTAAGGATGTATTCACTGTATTCGTTCGCCTAACAAAAACATGTGTCAACTATATTCATTCGCGCAACTAATACAACCTCTATCAACTGTGTTCGTTCGGGCAACGAATACAACCAAAGGTAAAATACAGAAATACATGGGTGTATAGAAGGATATAAACAATGAAAAATTCATTTCATATGTGAAACCAAAAAATATATATGGTCTGTACATTAAGGGATACATACAGCCTACGAGAGGCTAGATAGAGTCAATACAGCCGAATATAAGCTAGAAAAATACATTTAATATGTGAAAACAAGAATATAATTATAAAAACACTATCATACACTATATCAAAAAGCAACAACATCGATAAATAAAGTCAAATACAGTCAAATACAACTACATTCTCAAGCATACACTATATGAAAAAACATCAAAAATAGAATTGTGAAGTTGTATCAGATTTGACTCAGATTTGATTATATCAATGAATACAATTTTGATGAAAATGTTATATCAATGAAGAAGACAATACGAATTTGGGAAAATAAGTGAATCTCAAATCTCAAATGGAAAAGATGACTCAGATCACTACGAGGAATTTCAAGGCAAGAGAATCTGCTAGGAACATAAATTGATTTGTGATGCCGAAGCATTTGGCAGCGATTTGTGAGAGTAATTGTTCCATTTCTGGTTGCATCTCCACTAGGGGCGGAAGAACTGGTCCATCTGATGTCCCATTAACTTCAGAAGAGAAACTGGAGAATTCATATGGATCGACTGTTTAGAGGAAATAAAAATGGGGGAATCGTCGGTGGTGGCTACAGGATCATTGACGGACTTAGAGTTAGCGAAGTTGGAGAAGGAGTCAAATTGGGAAGAGAGATGAGGGAGTATCCAAGATAGGGTTAGAAACCCCCTTATTTGCTATAAAGCCCTAAGTGTAGCTAAAAATTATAGTAATTATTTTAAAGTGTATTTATTTATTTATGATAAATATAGTGTATAAGTTAGTTATGGGGTGTAATCTCACTAGACCAAGATTCAAATATCGCCCACAAAAGTTATCTCCACCAAGTCCATATTGATTCCATCTGTGATCCACCAGAGCTATATTTCTGGCAAACACAACCAAACACAGTGGCGAAGAACCCAACTCATAAATTCTCATTCTTTTTTCCAATTCCATCCATTCTTCAACTCCATGTTGCTTATTAACCAAGTGGGGTTGCGGCTAATTTTGCAATGCCATCAATACTGTTTAACCTAACATTAGTCTAATAGGTCAAATCAATTAAATTTATATTTTAATGCACCAACAATTGATTTGATACATTTTACCAGATATGAATGAAAAAGTATATTGAAAATAATGAATAAGGAAATCAAATAATAAAGTAATAAGGAAGAGAATTCTTATGGATCAAAGTAGCTTTTTTTCTTCTTTTTCGTATCTCTTTCTCCTTGTCTTTGTGAGCACCCAATTTTTGACTATATTTGAATTTTTATCACCTTATATTATATAAATATATTTAGAAATTTAATATATATATATATTTTAACTTTGTTACATTTTTTTAATAAAGGGTAAGAATTATAAATAATTTAAAAGGTCAAATTATTACTATTAGTATTATTTTTATTTTTTATCTTTATTTTTAAATAAAATAAATTTAAAAAAAATCGAAACAATTAAAAATAAATTCAATTTTTGGATGGGAATAAAAAAATAGGAAAATTAGAAGTATGGAATTAAAAAATAAAAGTAAAAGTAGGTGAAAATTATTTTTTATAAAAACGTAAAAGAAAGTGAAAAATTAAAACAAATAAAAGTAAAAGAATGTGGAAATTTTAAAAAATGAAAAGTAAAAGAAAGTTGAAATTAAAAAATAAAAGTAAAGGTAGGTGAAATTCTTTTAAAAAAAAAGTAAAAGAAAGTGAAAATTAAAAAAAAAAAGAAAAGTAAAATAAGTGGAAATTAAAAAAAAATAAAATAAGTGGAAATTAAAAAAAGTGGGAAATTAAAAAAATAAAAGTAAAGGAAAGTGTGGAATTATTTTATTTTAAAAAAAAGAAAAATGGGAAGTGGGAATTCTTTTTAATTAAAAAACAAAAAATAAAAACAAATCTGAAAAAATTCTGATTGTTTTTTATAAATAGAAGAGAAATGTGAGGAGAAAAGGAGGGGAAAAAAGACAAAAAAAGAAGGGAGGAGGGAGTTGAGAGAAATTGTTTTTCTTCTTCTACGCTTAGGGAATTTCTACTCGTGTTATTCTTTCTTGTCTTTCTTTCGAAAAATCCAGCAAGTCATCACCCAAAACCCAACAAAAAATACTTCAAAACATCTCTTTTCACACGCCAAACAGCGGAGTCAATAGTCGAGGTCGAGAATTTCGTTGGAGCTCCGTTCACTAGCTTTGATGTTCTTCTTCGCTTATGCTTGTTCGGTGTTCGTCTGAGTTATTGTACCTGTTCTTGAAGACTCATTTAATTGAAAATTTTGCATTAAAGGTTTATTCTTTCCTCTGTTCTTTTTATCTTATTTCATGTGATTTTATTTATTTGCCTTTAAATTTTATAAATAATAATATAAATTAGTCCTTAAAAGTTATATGCTTAATTATGTTTCTAGAAATATGGTATTCAAGCTTTCTTTAAAGTTGGGAAGATTTGGACCCTAATAAGTTTGGGCTTTAATTTTTGGGCTATAGGGTATTGGTATATGATGGTTTATTTATTCAAATATCTAAAATCATATCTTTCTTCAACAAGTAATTCCATAATTCATGACCTCACAATAATCTCAAAGTTTAGGAAGAATAATGAACACCGTTAGAGTGCTTTAATCGTGTTTTTAATTAGTTTATTGCGATTATGTATACCTTCCCGCGGCATAATTGTGATTTTCAAAATTAAAACCGAAGTATGTGTTCGCGCAACTTTGGCCAAAACAATCTTAATATAATAAAATGCTATTAATTGTGTACACGTACGCGTGACATGATTTTGGCACAATAAACAAAATGGATTCACACACGTGATTCGTTTCAAAGATAATTCCATATTTTAATAATTAAAAGCGGATAGATAAAGCACGGAAATCAATAAATCACAGTTTATCCAAAATTAATTCAAGCCAAATGTAGTCAATAAAGCGACCGTGCTAGAACCACGAGACTCGAAAAATGCCTTACACCTTCTCCCCGGTCAACATAATTCCTTACCCGGACTTTATTTTTGCAGACCAATAATAATAGAGTCAAACCTTCCTTTGACTAGAGATTCAAATAAAAGGCGACTTGGAACACCCAAAAAAATTCGATTCCAAGTGGCGACTCTGTAAATAAAATAATCCCTACTCAAATTTGTTACTTTAATTGAAAAAACTCTTTAACCTACAACAAGTCATAATACATATCTTTTTGGGGGGTATAAAAGGGGTGTGACAGCTTTGGCGACTCTACTCAATCAGAATTCGAGTTTGTACATGTTGACTTTTATTTGGCTTTATTAATTTTGTATATAGTGTGTTTTCTTTTTGGGCCTATTGTGCTACTTGTTTGCTTTTTACCGCTTTGATATTGTTGAACTGTACATTATAAATTGTCTTCTCATGCACCCCCTCTGAGATTTCTTGAATTTAAATTAGGCATTTGCTTGACATAGCCCACTTTCTTTGAGATAGCCGAGGTGCTTGTCACCCGGTGAAGGATTTTAGTCACACATATTTTAGGCGGGGAGTACCACCAGCTAAGCCGGAAAGCAATGCTACCGGTACGTTGACCCTCCTCGGCTCGAGTTATTCGCTCGAGTAAGCCAGTCTAGATACCTTCTCCACCAAGATTTAAACGTAGAAGAACAAACATTATGCCTGATATCCCTAGTAGGTTCGATTTATTTGCATCCCATGCATTTGACTTAGCGAAGCTCGGCACAGGAGCCAGGTTCGTATAAGACAAGTATCCTCTTTGAGCCCATCATGTTCACTTATGTGCTACTTGCTACATCATTTGGAAGGCTTGCTTGCATTGTTGATTGGCTTTAGAAAATTAGTTGAGCGGAATTATAGACAAAAAAAAAATATCATGTTCAATTTGACCGGCTTTACTAAATTTTTTTTATAGTAGTCTGGCATGAGGTGTAAAGATTAATTTTCATAAAAATCAAAAGAGAACATAGTCGGTTTGACTGAACTACGCGGGTTTGATTCTCACCGGATGTGAGATATATAGGCAACCTCCATCGGGTTCAACCCACATTTAAAAAAAATGCTATTTTTGTCACCTTTTACTGTTTTGCTCTCGTATTCCGGCCGTTTTGCCAAGACAGCCTTTGAACCTCCCTCGGGAGTACCGAAGGACCGTTTTCGTAAAAATAACCTTTTTATTTACTTTTTATCATTTTGTCTCTATATTTGGCCGTTTTTACCGAGACACCCTTTAAGCCTTCCGTGGAAGTATCAAAGGGTTGTTTTCGTAATAATAGCCATTTTTCCTACTTTTATCATTTCACCTTTTGTGTCTAATAATTTCAAAATATAATAATAAAAAATAGATCGAGTCCTAACCCTTTTTTTTTTTTAATCTTTTGCATATAATTTAGGTAAGTCCTGACCCCTTTTTATTCTTATGTTCACTATAAATTCTCCACAAAGAAGCAATCTGAAAAGGGTAAGGGATGAGACACCTCCTATGTTCTTGATCAGAGATAAGACTCCGAGTAGTCTCCGTAATTGGTGGGCTAGTTTTTCTACATGGGAACGGAATCAAGTATTTAAGCACCTCAGGTTCCTCCCAAACATCATGGGAATTAAGCCTAACTGAGATTTAATCGAGTCCCTAGTGGGTTTATGGGACCCTGTAAACAATGTCTTTAGGTTCAAAGATTGTGAAATGACGCCTACATTGAAAGAATTAGGTGGGTTTACCAGATTGGGGAGAGACCTTCGTGCGAAAAAGCCTGCTGCTCCGAGAAAAGTTGGTGTGAACAACTTTTTGAAAAAGTTATGCCTCCGTCGAATTCCAATGGGTTGCTTGGACGAATGTTGGGTTCCATTGGAATATTTCTATGACAGATTTGGGGACGAGAAAAGGTTTGAGAACTTCTTGGGCATAAAATTCATCAACCATTTGAGTTACGATGCCTGGAGGGAGTTGAGAATCTCCGCGTTCATGATATCATTTCTGGGAACCATGGTCTTTCCAGAGCGTGGTAGGTGCATCAGAATTCGATTGGCTGCGGTAGTCTCGTATTTGCAAAGTAGCGAGGATCATGCCTTTCTTCCCATGATTCTGGGAGATATTTTTCGAGCTTTGACCCGTTGCCAAGAGGGTAAAGATTACTTCGAGGGATGCAATATCCTGCTACAGATGTGGTTCATAGAGCACCTTTATCATCATCCAATAGTAGTAAATTTTAATAATAATTGGCTAAATTACATTGGATGTCACCCGGACAGGGCTACGAGTTGTAATCTTCCAGAGGGGATGAGGGCCTGGCGGGCATTACTTGGTTCATTGAGTGCTGATAGAATAACTTAGAACTATTATTGGTTCCCTTCTGCTAGGGTCATGCATATGTTGATGTATCGCCCGTTCTTTATACTCATGGGTTTAAGAGGTTTCCAACCCTACATAGCCCTACGTGTCATGCGCCAGCTAGGGAGAGAGCAAAAAAGGCCCACGACTGAAGACATGCATCTGTTTGTGTGGGAATTCAAGGGAGAGGAACTTCCAAGGGAGTCATATACACAAAAGGTTTGGTTAGGTGGTCGATTTTCCGACTTGGACGAGATGGTAGTTGATCGTGAACGTGGAGAGGTAAGCCTTGCATACCTTGACTGGTTTCACAACCAGGATATCCCAGAGAAAAGGCTAGAAAGAGCCATATGGAATGCATTTGATTGAGAGGAAGAGATCAAGGACAGAGTTAGAGAAACCAGAAGGGAAGTGGCACAAGAGTACCAATCCCGTATTGCATTTTACAAGAAGATAAGGGCATTCTGGAGAAAGCCACAGACATACAATATGATGATTTCGAGCGGGAAAAGGCTCAGTGGGAACAAGAGAGGCGAGCACTCAAAGCTCAAATTAGACAGAAAAAAGTGATCACTACCGCTCAACAACAAGAAGAAAGAGAAGGCCAGTTCAAGGTGGTCCGTGATCATGAGCACAGAGGTTTTGCTCCATTAATCCAAGGTCTGAGGGATCATATATGGGGAGTTGAGTCAAGCAAGGAGCGCCAGATCGCGGAGTTTGAAATAGAAAGACATCACTACCAAAGTATGATCAATCGGTTGGAGAAAGAGTCGCTAGAAATTTGGCGCCAGAGCGATATGGCCTTGGAGCACGAGCATGATGCGCTGGATCTAGCTGAGACCCGTGGTCAGCAAAATCAAGAGTTGCATTTGTCTTAGGAACACATTAAGGGAAAGATCCTCGAGGTAGCCACATACACCTCCCGAGCATGCAGGAGTTCCCAGGGAATAATGCCTGAGCGGTTTGCAGAAGTATCATTGAACGTCGCCCGTCACATATCTACAGACCTAGAGAGGATATATCGCGATGTTGGGGGTCAGCCGCAGGAATAAGTGCTTTGACTACAGTGATGTCGTTTGATTCTCCCGCAGAGATTATAGTCTCCTTTTACTTGGCTGTCCATTTTGATTATTCATTTATTGTCATTGAGTCTGTAAGAGTCTTTTGGTGTGTTAAGTCTTTTTGTTTTGATTTTGATCTTAAAAAGTGTGTTCTTGTTTAGATGTTCATTTTTATGTAATTTTGTTTTGGGTCTTGTATTAAAAAAATAATGAAAAAATAATAGAAGGATTTTGTTTTATAAAAATTCGAAAATGGTCATGTCCTGAACTATGTAATGATCTGATTCATGTGGCGTCATAATACGTAGGCAATCCCTATCGGATTCGATCATAACCATAAATTGAGTGAAAAAATAAACCAAAAAAAAATTGAGTGAAAAAGAAAGAAAAGAGTGACAAAAAATAACAGAGGAAAACAAAAAAAAAAGAGAAAGAAAAAAGCATTCAAGATATGAAAATAAAATCAAAAAGAAAAAAAAAGAAAAAAAAAGAAAAAAAAAGAGAGCCTACCCAGAAGGAATCAGTTCACCCCTGTCGGTAAATCATACTCGAGCATGTTCCAAAAGCTAGTCAGGCAAGGTCTACTGCAGCTAGTAGCCCCGAACCGGCCAAACCTTGAGTCCCCCTCGCACCGGGCTAATGCTAGATGTGAATACCACTCTGGAGCAGTGGGACATGATACATAAGACTGTTGGATTATTAAGAGAGAAGTGGAAGACCTCATCGAGGTCAATGCAATAGTGCTTAGGGATGAAGATGCCCCCTAATATAATGAACAATCCTCTGCCTACTCACACCAATGGGCCAGTAGTCGGAATGATCTGTGAAGATGAGGAATTTGATCAAGCATTGAAAGCCATAGTAGCCATTGCCGCAGCAGAAGAGAAACTTAAAAACGGGCGCCAAACCTGAAAAGTTTTCTGTCAGATAGGAGTCTTGGTAGCCGGTCTAGCTATCTTTTCTGCGTCTGGATTATTTCAAGGTGTAATCCGGACGTTTTACTTTTATTGTCTTACTTTCTGATGTAAAATTTTCTATCTTTAAAAATTAAAAAAAAATCAAATCAAATGAAATTAATATTTCATTGTACAAGAATGTCTATTTTCTTAATCTTGTCACATTCCTTATTCTCTTTAAAGTTCTGTTAATGCAGATTTTAATAACATGACATGCTTGCAGACTTCATGCCTAGATCCTAAAATGCTGTTAGACCTCGAAATAATGAATCAAGAAGCAGAATGTGTTGAAGATAAGGCTTGTGAGAAAATAAACAAAGAATTGAAATAGTAAGCCTAGGCCAAGTCCGAATGAAATCAGAAAAAGTTAAAATTCCCTCTCTTCAGATCATTGTTGAAGCCGAGATTGAAGATAAAGATTGGGTCAAGAATCGATTGGAACAATTGACACTCATTGATGAAAAGTGATTGGCTGCAGTTTTTCACGGGCAGTTGTACCAACAAAGAATGGCCAGTGCCTATAACAAGAAAGTGCGGCTCAGGAAATTTGAAGTAGGGCAACTCGTTCTGAGATGTATCCTCCTGAATCATGAAGAAGCTAAAGGAAATTGGCTCCAAATTGATGCAGTCAAAAAGGTACTATGTTTGACCCTTCACGCAACTTTAATGCTCTTGGATTGGGATGAATAAGGCTTTCATTCTCGCTACCCAAGCACCATTAACCCTTTTTGCCAACCCTTTGAGCTGGTTACTTTTCTTTGATTACCCTATTTGGAACCTGAAGGAGTTATTGGAAAAAAAAAACAAGAAAGAAAAAAAAACAAGAAAAAAAAAGGAAAAGGAAAAAGAAAGAGAAAGAAAACAAAACAGACAGAAAGACAAAAGAAAAAAAAACAGTTCATGTTACCTTGAACTACGTTCGACTTGATTTCGAAAGGATACGTAGGCAGCCTCTCTCTCGGGTTCAGTCACACCAACATAAAAATCCACATTCCAAAAAAAAAAAAAATTGAAACTGGGGCAGATGTTACAATTGGTTCGGCGATGGTTTCACCTTAAAGCTTCCAAAGTTATAATTCAATTCAAATCCTTTTTACCCAAATCCTTTTCAAGTCCTTTCGATCAATCAACGAGAATGTTCAAGAATTGGAGGATACAGTTACTTGGATCTGATACAACCAAATGGGAGAAATAAAATAAGAGAGTCTTATTGGTGAAAACCCTCACGGGCACCGTAGGGAGATGGCGAGCAGAGAAAATAAAAATGAGAGATTCTTATTGGTGAAAACCCTCATGGGCACCATAAGGCAATGATGAGTAAAGAAACTCAAATGAGAGAGTCTTTTTAGTGAAAACTCGTAAGGAGCACTATAAGGCGATGGTGAGAAGAGAGAGGTCAACTGGTGAAAACCCACAAAGGGCGCCACTGATCGAAAAGAGGATCCTCACAGCCATTGGCATCGACATAGTCCTGGGTAAGGTTTCTCGATTTCGAGGCAAAAGTTGTGATGAATTTCTGAGATTCGGACGGTTTACACAGATCAGGCATCCAGTCCAAAAGGCATGTCATGTTCATTGAAGTCCGCATGTACTTCAGATAAATCCTTTCCTTTCCCCGAAAGGGATACCTCTTGTTTAAACTCATTCTCCATTCCATTCTTGTTTTTCTTTGAATCCATTTTGGTATAACTTCGTGTCAAAATAAAGGCAAAGAAAGGATGGTAAGACCGATTATAGGGCTCTCATTCGAAACGAACAGATACATTGAAAAGGCATCCAACCTCGGCAGGGGCATCAAGTCAACCCTGACTGGCCATGATGGCTCATGTTTTGAAATCAAAAACTCTCGAAAGGAGGAAATAAAATTGAAAGTGCCTACAGGGGCAAAATGAAGTTGAAAATGTTAAGTCTCAAGTGGCTAATTATTTTGGCAAAGTTTGAAAAGCCAAAGGTTCCCCAATTCTCTGAAATTGAAAGTTTTGGAGGAAGGAAGTCGAAAGTGAAATGCCACAAAGGAAAAATAAAGTTGAAAAGGTTAAGTCCCACGCGACCAACCATCATGTAAAAGTTTGAAAATTCAAAGGCTCTCCGGGGCCGGAAATGCAAGTGGTATTCAGGAAACATCTAGTGGTAGGTTGAAATCATCATCAAAAGAAGATGGGAACAAAGCCAAGCTGCCAAAGATATCAAGGTCACAAACCGACCACCACTTTTAAAACTCACAATTTTTCTTTGTTTTGAGGCAAGAACAAAGCAATGCAGATTGGCGATTCTTAAAGGACGAATATCACCAAAGGTAAGTTACGCAAAATCTCCATTTTTCTTTTATTTTCAGCATGCATCACTCATAGTAGGTTGTTTTTCATAGCTTAACCGAGGTAGAGCCTTTTTGCCTAGGGGGATCTAGCTCATAGTTCCACGTAGAAGTACTCTTCGCTCAGGTTGTTTTTCGTAGCTTAACCCAGGTAGAACCTTTTCGCATAGGGGGATCCAACTCATAGTTTCCGGGTAGAAGTACTCTTTGCCCAGGCTATTTTTCATAGCTTAACCCCGGTAGAACCTTTTCGCCTAGGGGGATCCAGCTCATAGTTCCGGGTAGAAGTACTCTTCGCTCAGGTTGTTTTACGTAACTTAACCCGGGTAGAACCTTTTTGCCTAGGGGGATCTAGCTCATAGTTTCCGGGTAGAAGTACTCTTCGCTCAGGTTGTTTTATGTAGCTTAACCCAGGTAGAACCTTTTCGCCTAGGGGGATCTAGCTCATAATTTTCGGGTAGAAGTACTCTTCGCTCAAGTTGTTTTAAGTAGCTTAACCCAGGTAGAACCTTTTCGCCTAGGGGGATCCGGCTCATAGTTCCGGGTAGACGTACTCTTCGCCCAGGCTGTTTTTTGTAGCTTAACCCAGGTAGAACCTTTTCGCCTAGGGGAATCCAGCTCATAGTTTCCGGGTAGAAGTACTTTTCGCCCAGGCTGTTTTTCATAGCTTAACCTAGGTAAAACCGTTTCGCCTAGGGGGATCCAGCTCATAGTTCCGAGTAGAAGTATTCTTTTCTCAGTATGTTTTACGTAGCTTAATCCAGGTTGAACCATTTCGCCTAGGGGGATCTAACTCATAGTTCCAGGTAGAAGTATTTTTCGCTCAGTATGTTTTACGTAGCTTAACCCGGGTTGAACCATTTCGCCTAGGGGGATCCAGCTCATAGTTCCGGGTAGAAGTACTCTTCGCTCAGGATGTTTTACGTAGATTAACCCAGGTTGAACCATTTCACCTAGGGGGATCCAGCTCATAGTTCCGGGTAAAAGTACTCTTCGCTTAGGATGTTTTACGTAGCTTAACCCAGGTAGAACATTTTCGCCTAGGGGGATCCAGCTTATAGCTCCGGGTAGAAGTACTCTTCGCTCAAGTTGTTTTACGTAGCTTAACCCAGGTAGAACCTTTTCGCCTAGGGGATCCAGCTCATAGTTCCGGGTAGAAGTACTCTTTGCTCAGGTTGTTTTACGTAGCTTAACCCAGGTAGAACCTTTTTGCCTAGGGGGATCCAGCTTATAGTTCCGGGTAGAAGTACTCTTCGCTCAGGTTGTTTTACGTAGCTTAACCCAGGTAGAGCCTTTTCGCCTAGGGGGATCCAGCTCATAGTTCCGGGTTGAAGTACTCTTCGCTCAGGTTGTTTTACGTAGCTTAATCCAGGTAGAACCTTTTCACCTAGGGGATCCAGCTCATAGTTCCGGGTAGAAGTACTCTTCGCTCAGGTTGTTTTACGTAGCTTAACCCAGGTAGAACCTTTTTGCCTAGGGGGATCCATCTTATAGTTCCGGGTAGAAGTACTTTTCGCTCAGGTTGTTTTACGTAGCTTAACCCAGGTAGAACCTTTTCGCCTAGGGGGATCCAGCTCATAGTTTCGGGTTAAAGTACTTTTCGCTCAGGTTGTTTTACGTAGCTTAACCCAGGTAGAACATTTCGCCTAGGGGGATCCAGCTCATAGTTACGGGTAGAAGTACTCTTCGCTCAGGTTGTTTTACGTAGCTTAACCTAGGTAGAACATTTCGCCTAGGGGGATCCAGCTCATAGTTCCGGGTAGAAGTACTCTTCGCTCAGGTTGTTTTTCATAGCTTAACCCAGGTAGAATCTTTTCACCTAGGGGGATCCAGCTCATAGTTTCGGGTAGAAGTACTCTTCGCTCAGGTTGTTTTACGTAGCTTAACCCAGGTAGAACATTTTCGCCTAGGGGGATCCATCTCATAGTTCCGAGTAGAAACACTCTTCGCTCAGGTTGTTTTTCGTAGTTTAATCCAGGTAGAATCTTGTCGCCTAGGGGGATCCAACTCATAGTTCCGGGTTGAAGTACTCTTCGCTTAGTTTGTTTTACGTAGCTTAACCCAGGTAGAACTTTTTCACCTAGGGGGATTCAGCTCATAGTTCCGGGTAGAAGTACTCTTAGCTCAGGTTGTTTTACGTAGTTTGACCCAGGTAGAAACTTTTAGCATAGGGAGATCCAGCTCATATTTCGGGTAGAAGTACTCTTCGTCGAGGCTCGTTTTTCGTAATTTAACCCAGGTAGAACCTTTTCGCCTAGGGGATTCATTTTCATTTCAGTAATACAGAGTGCCTTCCCCTGGTTACATTTCCTTTTAGTAATACAGGACGTCATCCCATGATTACATTCTTTTTCCGTAATACAGGTACCAACCCTTGGTTACATTTCCTTACCAGTATCAGGGTACACCAATCCCTAGTCGCTTTTCCAACATAGGGTCTCCACTCCCTAGTTTCTTTCATTCCCTAGTCTCTATTTTTTTTTCGGGGTACACCATTCCCGACCTTTTATTGCTTTCAATAAAGAAGTAGTTTAGAATTTTGTTACAATAACTCACGAAATTTTTCTAGTGCAAACTAGGGCAGAAAAATTTCATTTGTTTGTTTGTTTTGGTGTCTCAGTAGGTTTTACCTTGAGGCACAGGGTTCAAGATGACCAAAAGAAGAAGTTTCAATTCAGAATAAAAGAAAAGAAAAAATAGGTGAATCTAAAATAGAAAAGCAGTTGAAAAGATGTGGAATGCTCAAGACATGACTAAAGCCACGAGCAGTGGAGTCCCGTTTTGATTAGAAGAAGCTATAGAACAATGAACTAGCACCTACAGCTAGCGAGCATCAAGGTTTAGATCAGAGTTTGCATGAAGAACCAGTCAAGACTCAAGATCAAGTTTCAGAAGACTCATAGATAGGAATCTTGTAACTCATAGTTGATAGGCTTGTTGAGTTTCTTTTTTATTTTGATATAATAGCAGGACCGCAGGCTGAAGCCTCGACGGAACCTTACTTGACTCCTCAACTCATCATTCCACCATTCTCCTTGAACTACACGTGACCTGATTCCCCTATAACCCGGGATATGTAGGCTGTCCAAAACCAGGACTCGGTTGCACCCTGTCTTTTATTTCTTTTCCTTTTGAATAACGGTTTAGTAAAAAATTAGTCACATGGCTCACCTAGTCTTTTCCTGAAAACTCTTCATGTTTCCAAGCAAAGAGGGGCAGTTGTGAGCACCTAATTTTTGACTATATTTGAAGTTTTATCACCTTATACAATATAAATATGTTTAGAAATTTAATATATATATTTTTAGCTTTGTTACATTTTTTTTATATAGGGTAAGAATTATAAATAATTTAAAAGGTCAAATTATTACTATTACTATTAGTATTATTTTTATTTTTTATCTTTATTTTTAAATAAAATATTTTTTTTAAAAACGAAACAATTTTAAAAATATTTAATTTTCAGATGGGAATAAAAAATAGGAAAAGTAGAAGTATGGAATTAAAAAGTTTTTGTAAAAAGGTGGAAAGTATTTTTTATAAAAAAGTAAAAGAAAGTGGAAAATTAAAAAAAAATAAAAGTAAAAGAATGTGGAAATTTTAAAAAATGAAAAGTAAAAGAAATTTGTAATTAAAAAATAAAAGTAAAGGTAGGTGAAAATGTTTTTAAAAAAAGTAAAAGAAAGTGCAAATTTAAAAAAAAAAAGAAAAGTAAAATAAGAGGAAATTAAAAAAAAGAAAAGTAAAATAAGTGGAAAATAAAAAAAGTAAAGTAAAAAAAGTGGGAAATTAAAAAAATAAAAGTAAAGGAAAGTGTGGAATTATTCTTTTTTAAATAAAAGAAAAATTGAAAGTGGGAATTCTTTTTAATTAAAAAATAAAAAATAAAAATAATCTGAAAATATTCCGATTTTTTTTCTTCTATAAATAGAAGAGGAATGTGAGTAGAAAAGGAGGGGAAAAAAGAGAAAAAAAGAAGGGAGGAGGGAGTTGAGAGAAATTGTTTTTCTTCTTCTACGCTAAGGAAATTTCTACTCGTGTCATTCTTTCTTTCGAAAAATCCAGCAAGTCATCACCCAAAACCCAACAAAAAATACTTCAAAACATCCCTTTTCACATGCCAAACATTGGTGTCAATAGTTGGGGTCGAGAATTCTGTTGGAGCTCCGTTCACTAGCTTTGTTGTTCTTCTTCGCTTATGCTTGTTTGACGTTCATATGAGTTATTGTACATGTTCTTGAAGACTCATTTAATTGAAAATTTTGCATTAAATGTTTATTCTTTCCTCTGTTCTTTTTATCTTATTTCATGTGATTTTATTTATTTGCTTTTAAATTTTATAAATAATAATGTAAATTAGTCCTTAAAAGTTATATGCTTAATTATGTTTCTAGAAATATGGTATTCAAGCTTGCTTTAAAGTTGGGACGATTTGGACTCTAATAAGTTTGGGCTTCAATTGTTAGGCTATAGGTTATTGGTATATGATGGTTTATTTATTCAAATATCTAAAATCATACATTTCTTCAACAAGTAATTCCATAATTCATGACCTCACAATAATCTCAAGGTTTAGGAAGAATAATGAACATCGTTAGAGTGCTTTAGTCGCGTTTTTAATTAGTTTATCACGATTTTGTATACCTTCGCGTGGCATAATTGTGATTTTCAAAATTAAAACCGAAGTATGTGTTCGCGCAACTTTAGTCAAAACAATCTTAATTTAATAAAATGCTATTAATTGTGTACACGTACGCTTGACATGATTTTGGCACAATAAACAAAATGGATTCACACACGTGATTCGTTTCAAAGATAATTCCATATTTTAATAATTAAAAGCGGATAGATAAATTACGAAAACCAATAAATCACAGTTTATCCAAAATTAATTCAAGCCAAATGTAGTCAATAAAGCGACTGTGCTAGAACCACGGGACTCGGGGAATGCCTTACACCTTCTCCCAGGTCAACAGATTTCCTTACACGGACTTTATTTTTGCAGACCAATAATAATAGAGTCAAACCTTCCTTTGACTAGGGATTCAAATAAAAGGTGACTTGGAACACCCAAAAAATTCAATTCCAAGTGGCGACTCTGTAAATAAAATAATCCCTACTCAAATTTTTTTACTTTAATTGGAAAAACTCTTTAACCTACAACAAGCCATAATACATATCTTTTTGGGGGGTATAAAAGGGGTGTGACAGTCTTGCCAAAAATATAATGCAGCGATTAGGGAGTCAAAGAATAATTTCTGAAATGGGATACAATGCAAGGGAAAGAGGAATTTAAATAGCAAAACTATTCGTAACCGCTCTCCTAATATCTCGCTTGCCCGTTATACATATTAATTTTATTTTCAATACATTAAACTAATAATATGTAACTAATCGAGGAATTATACCAAATTCCACTTTTTATTTTCAGTAAACTTTACTCTTTGCCATCTCTTTTATTTTTATTCTCCTAAGCTTTTTCCTAATGAAGTGTTTACCCTTAATGTTCATAATAAATGAGTCATTGTTGATCGTGAAGATGATCATGACCAGGGGTAATATAGCAGATTTGTATTAGAGAACTGGTTGAGCCGATGATAATCCGTTCCATATGGAATTATGCTCGTAATTTCCTTCTAACTTTTCTGGATCACTTTTCTTCTGTTATGATTGTAACGATTTATGCATAGATATCTTTTTTATAGCCACCATGGAAATAATTGGAGAGTCCTCGATTTCCATGGATGGGCTACAAAAATGTTATCTTCTGTACCTATGGAGTGGAGAACCTGGAAGTATATTTATGAAATTTCCGAGTGAAGAGTGAAATCTCATCGTAAGGCTCCTTTTTTTTGTTAAATAAGTATTATTTTGCCTTCCCGGTACACAATGTTTACTGTGCTTATGCAGGGTTTGGATTTCGGGGATCCCATCCTCGAGTTCTGGTAGATAGGCTTGTGGTTAATGAAGCCCAGGAACACATTTTAAAGTTGGGTGCTCTGAAAAGGAAAAGCAAAGAAACTCTTGACTCCGAGAAAGAAGACGAACCTATTAGTCCTCTCAAGAAAAGGACTAGATCTAGCAAAAAGCAAGTTGGGTTAGGAGGTGACCGGAGCAGTCCCCAAGTCAATCCCACCAAGACTCAACTTCGCCTTGTTGATGAGCCTGAGGAAGCCTTTTTGTTGTAGTGGAAGATGATAGCAATCTTGAAGAAGATAACCCAACGCTTATTATGGAGACGGTTGAACCCTTGTTTGATACTGGTTTTGGTGGTTGCGCTGATGAGAACCATATTTTTGAAGTTCAACATTCTATGCTTCCCATTTCTTCTTTAACTCCGGAATCACTTCCCAATGTTTCTACTAGGGGCGAGTTGTCCCATTTAAGGAGGTAAAGATGTGCCAAGTTATAGTGGAGGTTCCTGAAGATATCAACATCTTGAAATGCCCCGACCAGGATGCCCCTAGTTAAAGAAACAAATTGGCCCTCATGAAAGGAAAAAGTTCACCTCTTATTCTACCGCTTCTCTTGTCAATGGCACGGTCCACTCCGCCCTCCGGGTATGTTTCTTTTCCTTTATATTGCATCATACTTAATTTTTCAATATTCTTCCTTTGATATTGCAGTGCAATTTGTTTGGCACGGAGGTGTTAAAAAGGATTACTTGGTACAAGGAAGTTATTTACGAACATATTATGGATCTCGATGACTGGAAATATCAATTTGAGAGCCTCCAAATTGAAGAAGAAGCTTTGGATCAAGAAAAAGATGCCCTTCAACAACAAGCTAGAATAATTACTGTGGAACATACAAAAACAAAGGCGGAGATGAAACAGATGAAAGTAACCTTTATTGACCAACATTCCAAGGCCACCGAGGAGATTCACAGTCTTAAAGAACTCTTTGCTCAAAAGGAAGTGTACTCGGGCAAGTTGGTCCAAGAGTATACTCAAGCTAAAGAAGACCTTCGCACTTCAATGGATAAAGTGATATTTCTTGGGATATCTCTTGATCCATTAAGAGCTTCTTTTGATGCTTCTGAGCCGGATAGGGATCTCGATGTAAAAAATGAGTGGCTAACAGAGAAGTATAATGCTTTTGAAATTCACTCAGAGATGGACATGAGCTGGATGTTTTTACAAACTCGCTATGATATTTTGAAAGAATCTTGTGATGAGTCTTTTGATGTTGAGGTTGAGTTTGAGAAGGCTGAAGAAGCAATTGATAGAGCCCAACAAGTTATGAGCTCTTCTATTCCCGAAGGAGAGTCCTCAGGGAATAGAGTGAACCAAGACTTACCAGATGAAGGTAATAGAGATGAAGGCATTGAGTCGCACCCTACATCTCCGGTCCCTCAAGTTGATCCTTCTCAATCTTCTAGCTCGCCTTCTTGAGCTACCTCTCCGAGTCCCGGAGCTACTTCTCCTGTCCAGTAAATGTTCCATTAATTTCTATCTCTTAAGCTTGGATTTTTTTGGATTTTGCCTAATGTTTAAGACAATTGTGCATTTTTATTTGCTTGCTCGGTTTGATCTGTAATGCCCGATCAGTCGTTTTGAGTTCTAGCTTTTCGTTCGGTAGTTTGAGACTTTGAGTAGATTTACTTGATACATTATGACTTGCGTGTATAGTTGGGTTTGATTTTTGAGAGGTTTGGAGTTTATTTGCAAGAATAATTCTCAATTCGGAAATCTTAAGTTGGAAGAGTTGACCAAGGTTGGACTTTTGAGTGAACGACCTCGGAATCGGGATTTCATGGTTTCAATAGGTTCGTATGATAATTTGGACTTGGACATGTGTTCGAATTTGGATTTAGAGGTTCCTAGGAGATTTTGGCCCTATCTGGCGAAAGTTAGCAAATTGATGAATTGGAGAGTTCATAAGTTTGACCGCGAGTTGACTTTGGTATTATCGGGCTTGGATTGGTCTTCTAGAACTTCAAAAAGGTTCATTTGGTTGAATGGTACTTGTGTGAAAAGTTTGATTGCGATCCGGTATGTCTAAGTGTGATTCAGACGAGTTCGGCGAAGTTTGAATGTTTGGAAGTTAAGAAAATAATTTGTTCTTCGATTCTTGGTTTTGATATTATTTATTGTGTTTTGAGTCTTTGGATAAATTTGGATTATGTATATGTACTGGTTGGCATTTTTGGATGGGGTCCCGAGGGGCTCGGTTGAATTTCAGGGTGGTTTGGAATCATTTTGAACCACTTTAAGATAGCTTATGTTCTTCGCGTCCGCGGTAAATGGGCCATGTTCGCATAGATTAATTTGGTTGCTGGGGTTTAGTGCATCGCGTCCGTGATCAGGTAGTCACGTTCACATAGTGCTGGGAGAAGATGCTACGCGTTCGCGAAAGAGAGGAGCGTGTTCACGAAAAGGAAGTAGCCGGCTGGAAGGTCTGGGCCTTTGCTTTCGCAGTT
Organism: Nicotiana tomentosiformis; assembly: GCF_000390325.3. Lineage (NCBI taxonomy): Eukaryota > Viridiplantae > Streptophyta > Magnoliopsida > Solanales > Solanaceae > Nicotiana > Nicotiana tomentosiformis. The sequence goes on along the minus strand of NC_090815.1, from coordinate 59,444,954 downwards.
GGTAGCTAGCGTTCGCGATGGGCTGGTCGGTTGTCATCGTGTTCGCGATGATGGTCCCGTATTCGTGATGAAGTCTTTCTGGGTAGCGGCATTTTGTGCTTTGCGATCGCGAAACTTTGGATTGCAATCATGAAGGGTTTACGTGGAGTAGACCTTTGAGTGTTATATCTCGGGACTTTTGCTCATTATTTCATATTTTGAGCCATAGACTTCGAGATGAGGAGAATTTGAAGAGCAATTTTACTACTACATTGGAGGTAAGCAATTTGCACTTGGATTTGGCCTAATATCTTGTTTCACCCAAAACTTCTACACCTAAAACTTGAAAATTTAAAGTAAAATTTGGGATTTTTGTCTACAACTTAAGAGGATGTATTTTTGGGATTTGAGGGTCGATTTGGACCTAGCTTTGGAATCTAATCATATATTTGGACTCGTGAGATTATGGGTAGCCGGGATCTACCCCTTGGTTTAGGTTTTGTCCGTGGGGGCCCGGGTTAACTTTCGTTAAATTTTGGGAATTTGATTAAAGATCGAAGCATTTTTATTTGGAGTTATTTCCTATGACATTATTTGACGTTATTGAGTTGCTTTTGACTAGATTCGAGTCCTTTGGATTTAGATTTTGACAGTAGGCGATTGTTTCTTGATTTTAGCTTACTGGGCGGAGGTAAGTCTCTTGTCTATCCTTGTAAGAGGGAATTCTCCCATAGGTGATATGATTGCTACTTGATTCATTATTTGGGAGCCACATATATGCGAGGTGGCGAGCGTATATGCGTATCTAGGTTTGGCCATATCCGGTATTGCTGACTTGAGTTGTACTTTTATTGAATTATATGATGTTTCTATTCGTGTCCAAATTGATTTTATGACTATGTGATAATTTATATTCATGATCTAGGAGCATGCCTAGGGTTATGACTTGTTGATTTGACATATAAGATTAAACTGACATGTTGAGCTTTATTATAAATCCGTAGTCATACACTTGTCTTATTTGCTCTATAATTTTGGTGGTTGCTATGGCCTAATTGACTCATGATAAACAATTTGATTAAGCTAGGACATGCTAAATTGCTTATTGAGACGTGATAAATTGGGTTACATGATTTGCCATAGACATCTTTTAGCTATACAGGCTTTTTATCAGTATTCTTATTATCATATCTGGTGCCCTTCTATTACATCATTTCATATACATATACATGAGTTGGAGAGTTAGATGTTGTGAAAATATTGAGGAATTTGGTCCTAAGGGGAATGTGAGCGGATATTGGTTATCAATTATTGATGGTATTATGATTGGAACGGGTTGCGCACTGCAACGATTGATTGATGATCATTAATTATAAAATGATCAATGCTTGGATATGGATCCGACCCACCGGAGTCAGGTGATTACCCGTGTTACCTTGGGCCCTGAGAGCGAAGGCACTCGTGATTCTTTTGGTGCTTGTTGGACATGTGGCTTGTGTTAGGCACATGGGTTTGTGCGGCAAGTTATTGATATTGGCTCAGGGGCATGCATTGAAAGCTTAGACTCATGCATTGGATCTTATATATATATATATATATATATATATATAAGAGGCATGCATTGGAAGCTTAGACTCATGCATTGGTTCTTATATATATATTGATATTGGATCAGTGTCACGACCCCAATTTCCCACCTTAGAATGTCGTGATTGCACCTAGTCTCTAAGACTAGGCAAGCCTAACACATGCTGATTTAATAATAGAATTGAACTATTTAATCATTTATCATAATCATTAAATGACATACATAGAGGGAAGCGACAAATAGTTCTACATTTCCCAAAACCGATAGTACGGAGTCATAAGCACTACTGAAACACACTAGAATTAACACAATACTGTTTTGAATTACAATTTAACAGTAGCACAATAAAGTAAGATGGTGACTCCGAGGTCTGCAAACATAAAACAGGTATACCTTGAAGTCTCCCGCCGCGCAGATGCAACTCTTAACAACACAGTCAGAATACCTGGATCTGCACAAAAATGCGCAGAAGTGTAGCATGAGTACTCCACAATGGTACCATTAAGTATCAAGCCTAACCGCGGTAGAGTAATGATGAGGCCATGTCAAGACACCTACTAGACATAGACACCTGTTTAAGATATACATAAGCTAGCAATGGAAAGAACATCAATGTAAGACCAACGGCAAAAATATTATTGATTTACAACCAACAATGAAGTAATAGAAACGTAAATAGCAGCAAGTAGTAAACGAGTAATAAAGAAACAATATAATTAGAACACCGATGAGATGTAAGTGAACTCAAATAAGGAAAAACGAATGACAACTCAAATAATCAAATCGCTCCTAACGCATGGACTTACAACAAGAATTACTGTGACGACCCGTCCGGTCTTTTTGGGAGTTATAGCCCCGATCCCCTATTAACTGATCTCCTAGTATCCTTTTCCGCTATTGTGACTTGACGGAAGGTTTCGTATTGGTTTTTGGAGTGTTTTGAGACACTTAGTCCCTAAACGGAAAGCTTAAGTTTTAGGATTTGGACCGTAGTCGGAACTGTGTGAAGACAACTCTGGAATGGAGTTCCATCAATTCCGTTAGCTTCGCTGTGTGATTTTGGGCTTAGGGGCGTTCCCGTATTGTGTTTTGGAGGTCCGTAGCTCATTTAGGCTTGAAATGGTGAAAGTTGAAATTTTGGAGTTTTGGGCAGGTAGTGGAATTTTTGATATCGGGGTCGAATTTTGATTCCGAAAGTTGGAGTAGGTTCGTAGTGTTAAATATGACTTGTGTGCAAAATTTGAGGTCAATCAGACGTGGTTTGCTTGGTTTCGGCATCAGTTGTCGAATTTGGAAATTTTGAAGTTTCTTTAAGTTTGAATTGGAGGGTGATTCATGATTTTAGCATTGTTTGATGTGATTTGAGGGCTCGACTAAGTTTGTATGGTGTTTTAGGATTGGTTGGTATGTTTGGTTGAGGTCCCAGAGGCCTCGGGTGTGTTTCAAATGCTCAACGGGTTGAAATTTGGACTTATGCAATTGCTGAAGATTTCTGGTTGCTGGTGTTTTCGCATCTGCGGTTGGGAACCGTAGGTGCGGACTCGCACGTTCAGAAGATCAGGCGCATAAGAAGTTTGGAAGGAGGAGCTCAGGGATCACAGGTGCGAGGTAATATTCCATATCTGCGATGCCCGCAGATGTGACTCTGGAGCGCAGGTGCGAAGAGAGACAGCAGAAGCGGACCAGTTTCCGCAGGTGCGCACGCGCAGGTGCAGCCACTTACTCGCAGAAGCGGTTCCAGGTCCCTTAAGTCATTTCCGAAGGTGCGGTGCCACATGTGCGATGAATAGGTCGCAGGAGCGAACTTGCTGGGCAGAAAAGGGAAAAAATTCGAGGGTTTGATTCATTTCTCCATTTTTGCACTTGGGAGCTCGGAAATTGGTGATTCTTTGAGGGATTTTCAGAGAGAGCTTTGGGGTAATGATTCCTAACTTGATTTTGATCATATTTCATTATTCTATTGTTATTTTCTTCATTTAATTAAGGAATTTGAGTGAGAAAGATGGGAGAATGGGGGAAAAGTTCCCCAATCGAATTTCTGAGTTTTTAGTGGGATTTAGACATTGGATTTGGATTATTTTGGTACGAGTGATCTCGTGAGTGAATGTTGTTCATATTTGGTAACTTTTATCCAATTCCGATACATGGGCCCCGAGAGACTTTTTTGGGCGTTTTTCTAATTTCTTGCCTTAGCTTTGATTTCGTTAGCTAGATTAGTTTCTTGTAGCTATATTTATGTTATGTAATTAGTTTTGGCTAGATTTGAGCCATTTGAAGTTGGATATTCGTGGAAAGAGCATTGTGACAGATTGATTTGAGCTTGGTTCGAGGTAAGTGGCTTGCCTAACCTTGTGTGGGGGAACTCCCCTTAGGATTTGGTATTGTTTGATATGTGAGCGCCGTGTACGTGAGGTGACGAGTACGTACACGGGCTATTTGTTGTAAAACTCCGTTTTTCACTAAGTCATAACTTGTTTTCTCCTTAATTGAAACATACTAGCATATGTAAATATCCTGTTTAGACTAGAATAGCATGCCTAGTTGTTTAACTGCCTATTTGAACTCTGTGCAGCATGTTTAGTGAAATTACCTACTTTCCTTTACTTGAACTTAGTCTAAACTATAGGATTTCTTGCTGTAGCTGTTATTTCAGTGGGTTGCGCTGCATATTTACTTTGGGACTACGGAACGGTATTCCGGGAGATCCCCCGTACTGCATATTTACTTTGGCACTACGGAACGGTATTCTGGGAGATCCCCCCTGTACTGCGTATTTACTTTGGGACTACAGAACGGTATTCTGGGAGATCCCCCGTTCTGCATATTTATTTTGGGACTACAAAACGGTATTCCGGGAGATCCCCCTGCACATTTACGTTTGGGACTACGAGACGATATCTCGGGAGATCCCCTATAGTTACCACTGTGTTCTGAGCTATTGTCTTTCATTGATTCTATTCCTGTTAGATTTTCGTATTTATTGTTACTGCGATATTTCATTATGTCTTATTTCATTATATTTATACCAGTAGGGCCCTGACCTGATCTTGTCACTACTCGACCGAGGTTAGGCTTGGCACATACTGGGTACCGTTGTGGTGTACTCACGCCCTTTCCTGCACATGTTTATTTTTCGTATGCAGATCCATGTTCATCTTACCAGCCTTATCACTAGTTGCAGTTGCGGCTGCTTATTGGAGACTTCAAGGTACATCTGCCCGGGTCCGCAGATCCTCGGAGTCCCCCTCTATCCCCCTAGGTGCCGTCACGACAGTTCACGGAGGGAGAAATTGGGTCGTGACAAGTTGGTATCAGAGATCTAGGTTCATAGGAGTCGTGAGTCACAAGCCAATTTATTAGAGTCTCGCGGATCAGTACGGAGACGTCTGTACTTATCTTCGAGAGGCTATGGAACTGTTAGAAACAAACATACTTCTTTTGATTCCTTCTCTTGCGAGTTATTGGCACCAAATTCTAAAAATTCTCTATTCTATTCTTTCTCACAGATGGTGAGGACTCGTACCGGAGGATCTGATGACCAGGCACCCGCGCCTACGCGGTGCAGCCAGAGAACCCGTACGAGCTGCGACAGAGGAGCCCCCAGCAGTTCCAGCTAGAGGGCAGGCACCAGAGGTTCCTATTGCTACACCAGCCCTCCAGTAGACTCTAGCTCAATTCATGAGCATGTTCAACACCTTAGCTCAGGCTGGATTGATTCTGTTAGCTCCTGCCACATCTCAGGCCGGGTGAGGGGAACAGACTCCCGTAGCACATACTCCCGAGCAGAGGGTCCAGGTTGATCAGGCCCCAAAGTTCATTCCTATGCCGCCGGTAGCTCCGGTTCAGCATGAGACTAGGACAACCGCTTCTGAGGCAGAGCATCTCAGACTTGAGAGGTACAAGAAGTACCACCCACATACCTTCAGCGAATTGGCTACAGATGATGCTCAGGGTTTTCTGGAGGAGTGTCATTGTATTCTCCGTACTATAGGCATAGCAGAGATGAGTGGGTTTCTTTTACCACTTTCCAGCTTAGAGGAGCAGCCTATCAGTGGTGGCGTGCTTATGAGTTGAGTAGTCCGGATGAGGCAACTTCACTTACATGGACTCAGTTCTCGGACATGTTTTTGAGAGAGTATGTCCCTCAGAGCCTCAGGGACTCATGGCGCACGGAGTTTGAGTAGCTGCGCCAGGGTGCTATGACTGTGTCGGAGTATGCAGTCCGCTTTAGTGATTTGGCCCGACATGCACCGGCCTTAGTTGCCACAGCTCGAGAGAGGGTTCGACGATTTATTGAGGGACTCCACCCCAGTATCAGGATTAGTATGGTCAGGGAGTTGGAGATGGATATCCCTTACCAGCAGGTTGTGAGTATTACTAGGAGATTGGAGGGCATTCTTACACGAGACCTAGAGGAGAGAGAGATCAAGAGGTCTCGAGAGATTGGTTCTTATTCTGGAGCTCGTGCCCCAGCAGCTCGCCATGGTAGGGGTTATGTGGGTCGCCCCGTTAATTCAGCTCTTCCAGTGGTGTTCCAGGCCCTTCTAGTCCCCAGGAGCCTTATTATGCACCGCCAGTATCTAGTGTGCCTCCTGCTCGGGATACTTTTAGCGGCCAGTCCAGCAGACCTGGCCCGAGTCAATCACAACAGCCACGCCCTCTGAGGGGTTATTTTGAGTGTGGCGACACCCGCCATATGGTGAGGGATTGCCCCAGACATAGGAGGGTTGCACCTCCACAGACTTCTCAGCCACCACGTGCTCCACCGGGTCCTCAGGCTATGATTCCAGCACCAGCTACCACCCCACCTGCTCAGCCAACTCGAGGTGGAGGTCGAGGTCACCCTAGAGGGGGAGGCCAGGCCAGGTATCATTCTATTCTGGCTAGTACAGAGGTAGTTGCTTCCGACTCTGTCATTATAGGTATTGTTCCAGTCTGTCATAGTGTCCTCTTATTTTGCTCTACATATTCATATGTGTCCTCTTATTTTGCCCCACATTTGGGCGTATCTCGAGATTCTTTGAGTTCCCCTATTTATGTGTACTCCTGTGGGAGATTCTCTCATTGTGGACTGCGTGTATCAGTTGTGTTTGATTGCTTTTAGTGGTTTTGAGACCCGAGCTGACTTATTATTACTAAGCATGGTATACTTTGATGTTATCTTGGGCATGGACTGGTTGTCGCCCCATTATGCTATTCTTGATTGTCACGCTAAGACCGTGATGCTGGCTATGCCAGGTTTACCATGATTAGAGTGGAGAGGTACCTTAGAGTATACTCCCCGCAGAGTTATTTCATTTCTTAAGGCTCAACGAATGGTTGAGAAGGGGTGCGGCGCGTATTTAGCTTATGTGAGAGATGTCAGTATTGATACCCCTACAGTTGAGTCAGTTCCAGTAGTGAGGGATTTCCCAGATGTGTTTCCAGCTGATCTTCCGAGCATGCCGCCCGACAGAGATATTGATTTTGGCATTGATTTGTTGTCGGGCACTCAGCCTATCTCTATTTTTTCGTACTGTATGGCTCCTCCTGAGTTGAAGGAGTTGAAGGGGCAGTTGTAGGAGTTGCTTGATAAGGGCTTCATTCGGCCTAGTGTGTCACCTTGGGGTGCTCTTGTCTTGTTTGTGAAGAAAAAGGATGGTTCTATGCGTATGTGTATTGATTATCGCCAGTTGAACAAAGTCACAGTGAAGAACAAGTATCCTTTGCCTCGTATTAATGATCTATTTAATCAGTTACATGGTGCCAAAGTGTTTTCCAAGATTGACTTACGATCAGGTTATCATCAGTTGAAGATTCGGGAGCCAGATATCCCAAAGACTGCTTTCAGGACTCGATATGGCCATTACGAGTTCCTTGTGATGTCATTTGGGCTGACCAATGCCCAGCAGCCTTTATGCAGTTGATGCACAGTGTTTTGCCCCTATATTGATTCTTTCATCACCGTATTCATTGATGACATTCTAGTATATTCCCGGACTCGGGAGGATCATGAGCAGCACCTGAGGACAGTGCTTCAGACTTTGAGAGAAAAGAAGTTGTATGCAAAGTTCTCAAAATGTGAGTTCTGGTTAGATTCCGTGGCATTCTTGGGTCATATTGTGTCGAGTGAAGGGATCAAGGTGGATCTGAAGAAGGTGGAAGCAGTGCAGAGTTGGCCCAGACCATCCTCAGCGACAGAGATTCGGAGCTTTCTTGGTTTAGCGGGGTATTACTGTCGGTTTGTTGAGGGATTTTCTTCTATTGCAGCACCTATGACCAGGCTGACCTAGAAGGGTGCTCCATTCAGGTGGACAGAGGAGTGTGAGGAGAGCTTTCAGAAGCTCAAGACAGCTTTGACTACATCCCCAATATTGGTATTGCCTTTAGGTTTGGGGTCTTATATAGTTTATTGTGATGCGTCGCGAGTTGGCCTCGGCGCGATGTTAATGCAGGACCGTAGGGTGATTGCCTACGTGTCCAGACAACTGAAGATGCATGAAAAGAACTATCCTATCCACGACCTTGAGCTAGCTGCTATTGTTTATGCCTTGAAGATTTGGAGGCACTACTTGTACGGTGTTCCTTGTGAGATCTACATTGATCACCGGAGTTTGCAGCATCTGTTCAAGCAGAAGTATCTTAATTTGCATCAGAGGAGGTGGTTAGAGCTGCTTAAGGATTATGACATTACTATTTTATACCATCTCGGGAAGGCCAATGTGGTGGCCGATACTTTGAGTCGTCGGGCAGAGAGTTTGGGGAGTTTAGCATATCTACCAGCAGCAGAGAGGCCTATGGCATTGGATGTTCAGGCCTTAGCCAGCCAGTTTGTGAGATTGGATTTCTGAGCCGGGTCAAGTATTGGCTTGTGTGGTCTCTCGGTCTTCTCTGTATGATTGTATCCGGGAGCGTCAGTATGATGACCCCCATCTTCTTGTCCTTAAGGACACGGTCCAGCACAGTGATGCTAAGGAGGTTACTATTGGGGAGGATGGTGCATTAAGGATGTAGGGCAGGTTATGTGTGCCCAATGTGGACGGTTTGCATGATTTGATTCTCTAGGAGGCTCACAGCTCGCGGTTCTCCATTCATCCGGGTGCCGCAAAGATATATCAGGACCTGAGGCAGCATTATTGGTGGAGGAGGATGAAGAAGGACATAGTAGAGTATGTGGCTAGATGTCTAAATTGCCAGCATATGAAGTATGAGCATCAGCGACCGGGTGGGTTGCTTCAGAAGATAGAGATTCCAGAGTGGAAATGGGAGCGGATCACTATGGACTTCGTTGTTGGACTCTCACGGACTCAGCGAAAGTTTGATGCAGTTTGGGTAATTGTGGACAGGCTGACCAAGTCAACTCATTTCATTCCTGTGATGACTACCTATTCTTCAGAGCAGCTGGCTCGAATTTACATTCGTGAGATTGTCAGACTTCATGGAGTACCGGTATCTATCATCTCTGACCGGGGCACGCAGTTTACATCGCAGTTCTGGAGAGCCGTACAATAGGAGTTTGGGTACTCGGGTGGAGTTGAGCATAGCTTTTCACCCTCAGACGGACGGTCAGTCCGAGCGCACTATTCAGATTCTTGAGGATATGCTCCATGCGTGTGTGATTGAGTTTGGAGGTTCTTGGGATCGGTTCTTGCCACTTGCGGAGTTTGCCTACAATAATAGTTATCAGTCCAGCATTCAGATGGCACCGTATGAGGCTCTGTATGGTAGGCGGTGTCGGTCCCCAGTGGGTTGGTTCGAGCCGGGAGAGGCCAGATTACTGGGTACAGACTTGGTTCAGGATTCCTTGGAGAAGGTGAAGGTGATTCAAGACAGACTTCACACAGCCTAGTCCAGATAGAAGAGTTATGCGGACTGGAAGGTTCGCGATGTTGCATTCATGGTTGGAGAGCGGGTCCTGCTCCGGATTTCGCCTATGAGGGGTGTTATGAGGTTCGAAAAGAGGGGCAAGCTAAGACCAAGGTTTATTGGCCCCTTTGAGGTGTTGCGGCTAGTTGGGGAGGTTGCTTATGAGCTTGCCTTACCTCCCAGCTTAGCAGGAGTTCATCCGGTATTTCATGTTTCGATGCTCCGGAGGTATCACGGCGATCCGTCTCATGTGTTGGATTTCAGCTCAGTCCAGTTGGACAAGGATCTATCCTATGTTGAGGAGCCAGTCCTAAGGGGTAGTTTCCCACAAATAACACAATCAACCCAAATCCTAAGGGGTAGTTTCCCCCGCACAAAGTTAGTTAAGATACTTACCTCAAACAAGCTCAATCGATACACTAGAAGCTCCATCCCGCTCAAATTATCCTACGAACGGCTCGAAACTAGCCAAAAGCAACTCAAAATCATCAAATAATGCCATAGGAAGCAAACCCAATCGATAAAGGTCGAATCTTTACACATTTACCCAAAGTCAACCAAAAAGTCAAACCCAGGTCCGTACCTTGGAACCCGACAAAACTCACAAAATCCGACAACCCTTTCAATTGCGAGTCTAACCATACTAATTTCACTCAATTCCGACTCCGAATCGGTGTTCAAAACTCAAAATATCACTTTAGGAAAATTTAGACAAAACCCCCCAATTTCTCTCTTGAAATCATCAATCAAATGCTAAAAACGAAGATGGAATCACAGAATATAATCAAAATCGAATAGAAAATACTTACCCCATGGAAGAAACTTGAAGAATATCATTGAATTCTCCCAATCCCAAACTTTCAAGATGATAAATACTCAAACAACATTAATAGCCAAAAGCGTCCAGCCATTCTGCCTCATTTCTTATGCCAAACAATCCCGAAACACGCTTTTGATGCCTCCAATAGACCATAAATTCTTAGTAAAATGACCATAAATACTTCATACGATGTCAAAACTTGATGATTTTAGTTGCTATAATTCCAAAAGTATGATACAGATATAATGGTTTAGTCAAAACATGAATCAAAGGCCGTTTGCTCAATATGGTAACCTTTATGCTCAAATCGACGACGAAATCGAAAACAATCACTTCACCATACAACCTAAACTTATCCAAAACTCATCGAAATTTTAACCAATCTTTGTGTACATGTCCAAAATCATCATACAAACTTATTGGAATAATTAAAACACAATTCTGAGTCCATTTATCCAAAAGTCAAATCTTTATTAACTCTTCCAACTTAAAGCTTCTAAAACGAGAGTCATTCTTCCAAATCAATCTCGAACCACTTGAAAAATGAAACCAACCATACACGCAAGTCATAATACATAATATGAAGCTACTCAAAGTCTCAAACCACCGAATGGAACGCTTAAGCTCAAAATGATCGGTCGGGTCATTACATTCTCCCCCACTTAAACATACGTTCGTCCTCGAAGACATGAACATAACTCTGAATAAGCTGTATCAATCCATAACCATATCTCAAGACATGATCACATAACTCAAATACTCATAGCAATAACTTCCGACCGTAATAGCTGCTCGATAACCAACCCGACACCGGTAACAAACCTCATATCAACTAAAACCTTGTTTTAAACCTTCGTACATTGCCAATGATGAAAGAAACATATAGAAACTCATAACCACCCATCATATTAACAATTTGTGGAGCTCTCTTGACCGATAAGAACCATAGCCAAAATCTAAGCCGACTCGTGACACAATTCTTGCAAACATACCTTAATCAAATCCGATGGCACTCATTTCAGGCCTAATAACCTCACCTCATCCAGTACAAGCTACTCGACTGACCTGACACATAAATCCTACTTAGAGCCACATACCATGCAATCCGTTCATGTAAGGCCCCGTAAAATTTTGCCAAAGAATTTAAGGTTTTGTGGTGCCGAGGTAGGCCTATGTGTTTATTGTAGAAATTCTTCGAGGCGAGCTTGCTCACCGCTGTATAGACTTTGTGGTTTGAAGAAGGCACTGAGGAGTTGATGGAAAGTTTTGGCAGAAGAAGGCAATTCTGCAGTCTGTTTTGCGATCGCAAAACCGTTTTGCGGGCCGCATAATCATCGCGAAGTTGAGTAGGGAGTTTGTTGAATTTTGAAGGTCGTTTTGCTGTCCATTCTGTGATCGCATATCTATTTCGCGATTCGCATTTTCAGTCACAGATTAGGCATGAAAAATTTTATTGGGTCATTATGCAGTCCATTCTGCGGCCGCATAAGTGGTCTGCGGACCGCAGACCTGTCGCAGACCAGCCCAGTTCTTGGCATCATTTTTGCGGCCCATTTTACGGGCCGCATATCTATTATGCGGTCCATTCTGCGACCGCCGACCTGAGTTCGGAGGGTCCATTTTCCTATTTTATAACCCGACCCTATTTCTTATAAAACGACTTTGTGTTATTTTGGCCGGGTTAAACTCATATTTTAGAGAGGGGAGTGCTTTAGAAAGGGAGGAAGGAGCCCCAAGTGCATTGATCATCAATCCCTGCCCCAATCTTGAAGATTCAAGGGAATCATTTACTAGACCACCATCTATCCGGGTAAGTTCCTGTCTTATACCACCCATGCAAGTTATTTTAGGGTCTAAGTATATTGTGAGATTGGAATTCGGCCATGCATGTACCAATAGCTTGTAATATGTGGGGTTAATGAACTATTTTGGGTAGTATCTTGTTGAAATTGGTTGAGAGAGGAAGGGATTACCATTGTAGAGCTTTGTAGTCTATTTTGCATACTAGGTGTTTGAAAAAATTCATAAGAGGGTTACATCATGAGAATCCTTCTAATTATTATCCAATTTTCGCTATCTTCCTATAGATTGTTATTGCTAGAAGTGTTGGGATGTTTTAGTAACTTAAGGAAAGCTCAAACAAGGTATGTTGGCTAAACTACTCTCTTAGAAATGAATTCCATGATGTTCTCATAAGTTTCAAGTATGGTTGGATCAAGTTCCTAATTCCCATGTTTCGAGTTGTTCCCAATAAATTTGATTGTTTCGAGTAAGCCAGTGTCAAGAATTATGTATTCAAAATACGTTCCGAATGTTCCTATCACATTATGTTATCCTTTGGGAATGTGTTAAATAATGATATGTGTATTAAAATATTATGGCTTGGGTCGTGTTTCAAATGAAAGTCCATTATGCATAACTTGGAAAGAATACTCAATGCATCTAAAACTCCTATTGCTCATATATATACTTAAGGCCTTGATTTCGAATGTTCATATTGTTGATAATCTATAAAGATGCTTGAAAGTGAAAGAAGTGAGTTGGAGATATAAAGTGTGGCCAACGTACCAAGAATGAAAATTATAGTTGTGGCCAATGGTGCCAAGGAAATGAAGTGATGTGAGAAAGATTATGAAATGAGCTTTGATTCAACAGTTCCAAATCGACTTCGAAAATAGATGTGCCTAAAAGCTTATGTACTCAAGTCATGCCCAAATATGTCTGTTTTAATTAATGCTGTGCTTTGTAAGTATTTCCAATGTGTTTTGAGCTCTTATATATTCATGAGTTGAAATTATGTATTGCCGTTTTGGGAAAAAGTACTTCCAGAACAAATGATGCGTTAAAGACTTTCTATTGTGACATTATTATGTTATACCCCTTTTTGGGAAGAATACCTTGTATGAAATCAATGTAATCAAACACTTATTTCTCATATAATGAAACCTTATGAACTTACACTTGCTAAGGCCAAAGGTGCCAAACGGTTGATTGGAAGAAAACTCTTTGTACAAACTATTATCATTTTGGGAATCTAAATTGTGGTATTGTGATTACACCTCCACCCGCATACATTGGGGTGAGGCGGCATGGCCGCTTTGTGTAAAGTTGTGGTATTGTGATTACACCTCCATCCGCATATATTGGGGTGAGGCGGCATGGCTGCTTTGTGTAAGGTTGTGGTATTGTGATTACACCTCCACCCACATACATTGGGGTGAGGCGGCAAGGCCTCTCTGTGTAGAGTTGTGGTATTATGATTACACCTCCACCCGCATACATTGGGGTGAGGCGGTAGGGCCGCTTTGTGTAGAGTTGTGGTATTGTGATTACACCTCCACTTGCGTACATTGGGGTGAGGCGGCATGGCCTCTTTGTGTAGAGTTTATGGTATTGTGATTGCACCTCCACCCGCATACATTGGGGTGAGGCGGCAGGGCCTCTTTGTGTAAAAGTGGTTACAGAGGATCCTCGACTTGAAATTTATAAATGTTATTGGAAGTTCTTAATAAATTTGTTTTGACTTTAACGGCTATCTAAGCCCTTTATTTGTTACCATGATTCATCATATCCATGTTGTATTTCCAAGTCCTTGAATAAGTGTTTTGGTTTTCATACTAGTACTATTCCACAGGTACTAACGTCCCTTTTGCCGGGGGCACTGGATCTTCAATGGATGCAGGTGGTTCATCAGCGGGTGGTCTTGATCCTCGATAGCAGTACATCCTCCTCTTTGCTGACTTGGTGAGCCCCACTTCATATCGGGGTCATGTATCTTTTGTTTCTCATGTACCCGTTAGAGGCTCCGTAGACCTGGTGTGGGTTGTACGTTGGTATTGGGAAGGTCAAACTAAACATGTTGTAATTATATCACATGTTCTACTTCTAAACTATGGATGTGTAATGTAATATTTTGAGGACTTATAAATGAAGTAGCTAATAGCTGATTTGGTGTTGTGTACATGATCTCCTTATTGTTTAATTAATGAAGATATATCTTCTCCTTATTCATGGGTGAGTTTGGGTAGAAGAAAATCTATCAGGCTTGCTCGGCAGGGTTATCCTGGTATAGCACCGGTCGCGCTCCCCATGGTCGGGGCGTGACAAATTTGGTATCAGAGCCTAAGGTTTTAAAGTATCCTAAGATGTCTCGGAGCCGTGTCTAGTAGAGTCCTTCTTATCGGTGTGTTGTCGACCATATCTATAATTAGGAGGCTACTGGGACATTTAGGAATTTCACCCTTCTTTGATACTCCAGATCGTGCGATAAAGCTCAAGATAGGAAGCTAATTTCCTCGTCATGTCTCATTTTTCTAGATGAGTAATCCACGAGTTCGAAGCAGCAAGGAGGGAATGAACTCGCCATTGAATCTGGGGGAGATTGCACAAGAGTTTGTTGGGAGAATGTGTCGAGCCGTGGAGGGATTGGAAGTACTTGTTGCTAGAGGAAGTGTCCTTGTTCCTATCAATGTCACCGCACCACTGGATCAGCTGGTGAGGGCACCTAAGAAACGAAAGAGGGATGTTGGTACCAATGAGCCAGATTGTTTGATTTGTAAGAAGCGCCACTTGGGGAAATGTTGGATGACTCTTGAAATATGCTATTGTTGTGGAAAGAGGGGGCACAGGAAGAACAAATGCCCTAGGTTGGGTGCACCTAGCCCGATTTGCATGATATGCGGGCGGAATCATTTGGCGTCGTGTTGTGTGTATGATCAGGAGCATGTTAGGGTTGGTAGGCTTGGGAAATCCCAAAAGCCCATACAACAAACTGGCACATAGATTGTTAATCACGTCATAGGGTCTTGGAGGAAGGATAAGGGGGATACTTATGATGTATGCAAAAAGGGTAAATATCAGGTCAGTAGGGCGAGTCAGTTTAGTGGACCTCAACCTCGTTGCATAAAGTGTAGGAGATATCATTCGGGGGTATGTTACTATGGTACCAATGTATGTTACAGATATGGAGTCAGGGGGCTTCAGTTAAGGCACTACCCCGTCAATCTAAAGTTAACAAGTAAGTCACTCCTTAGTACATCATTTTGAACACCACATACTTTTCCTTGTTGTATATGTACATCTATACCGAGGGCCTGCATAGATATGGTATTAATAAGAATCTGAATCACAAAACATTGCATGTATCTACTCTTTGAACGAGACGCATTATTCGTGAAGCCTCTTTATCACAATTCTCTTACTTACAACCTCTTGAGGAATTGAGTTCTATAATGATTTCCTTGAAATGAGCTATAGCCATAGGCTAATACTTCCCACTTGCTTCCCTAAATTCTCAACAAGGGACTATACCTGATGAATTTCTTATAGAACCTTCTGATTCAAATGGATAACTTCTGCTCCCTTGTGCTTATGCATGCACCATCATAATGTTTACCTACGTGGTATCAAATCTAATGTAAGACAACCTAGTGTTGAGATCTTTCTTGAGCCTCTCTCTCCCTCTCCTGTGTATGTGGCTCATAGGATTTAAGGAATCACTTTACTCCCTTTGTGAACATTATCATAAACCCCCTTCACTATTTAGTAATATAAGAGTATATCTCAGCACCTATCATATGTATACATGTCAATCGAAATGGTCACTTGTTTGCATGAAGTCTCTCTGAAATTTGAGAGCCTCACACCTCCATCATAGGAAGATCTTGTGTCGCCTATCTTAGTATAATTTCGTCTACCGGAAATTTGTGATTACACCTCTACCCGCATACATTGGGGTGAGGTGGCAGGGCCGCTTTGTGTAGAGTTGTTGTATTATGATTACACCTCCACCCGCATACATTGGGGTGAGGTGGCATGGCCGCTTTGTGTAGAGTTATGGTATTGTGATTACACCTCCACCCGCGTACATTAGGGTGAGGCGGCAGGGCCGCTTTTTGTAGAGTTTATGGTATTGTGATTGCACCTCCACCCGCATACATTGGGGTGAGGCGGCAGGGCCGCTTTGTGTAAAAGTGGTTACAGAGGATCCCCGACTTGAAATTTATAAATGTTATTGGAAGTTCTTAATAAATTTATTTTGACTTTAACGGCTATATAAGCCCTTTATTTGTTACCAATATTCATCATATCCATGTTGTATTTTCAAGTCCTTGAATAGGTGTTTTGGTTTTCATACTGGTACTATTCCACATGTACTAACGTCTCTTTTGCCGGGGGCGCTGCATCTTCAATGGATGCAGGTGGTTCATCAACGGGGGGTCTTGATCCTCGATAGCAGTACATCTTCCTCTCATCTGACTTGGTGAGCCCCACTTCATATCAGGGTCATGTATTTTTTGTTTCTTATGTATTGTGTTTTGAAGTATAGCCGGGGCATTGTTGCCGGCACTATCCTATTACTCTTTTGTACCCGTTAGAGGCTCCGTAGATATGGTGTGGGTTGTACGTTGGTATTGGGAAGGTCAAACTAAATATGTTGTAATTGTATCACATGTTCCACTTCTAAACTATGGATATGTAATGTATTATTTTGGGGACTTATAAACGAAGTAGCTAATAACAATGAATTGGCGTTGTATACATGATCTCCTTTTTGTTTAATTAATGAAGATATATCTTCTCCTTATTCATGGGTGAGTTTGGGTAGAAGGAAATCTATCAGGCTTGCTCGGCAGGGTTATCCTGGTTGAGCGCCGGTCGCGCTCCCCGTGGTTGGAGCGTGACAGTGCACCAACGAACAATAACTCAAATATACCCAATGATGGAAAAAGAATGGAAATGAAGAAACCATCCCGCCAGCTCAATAGATACCACCACGAAGCGCAATGCTATCAATCAACCATAGAAGGGGAAATATAACACACGAAATAAGCTTATAGGATCATATCCTAGCATAACACCGTTGCGATGCATGACCCAATCCAACACCGGTACACCTAGAATACGTCGAGCCATGATACTCACAATCAACAACCATAAGCATATCAAAATCAAACACACGAAGCGCGTGACCATAACTATGGAGATATGGATATCACTATATACCAGAAATAGGAAGACCATAACCAAGGCATAATCAACCATTCAACAACCCAGGAGCAATCTCGCTCGAATTTCGCTACAAAGCCCAAACATAACCGCATTGGTGTACAGATAACCAACAGATCATAGCCCATCACAGCATAGGAGAGTAACACATGAGACATATCAGAACACGGATGTGATCTACCCTAACCGATAACATACCCCTCCACAATAACTGTGCTGAGTAGATAAATCTGACCCGATTTAGAACACACATCCTTATTTGACCTACTATTAGCCTCCAAATCAATTCCGATGCTTCCGAAGTAGGTAGATAGCTTACGAAAAGCCCACAATAACATATCTATAGTACATACCATCATTTGCCAACCTCTTAACATACCTTCATCATTCACAACTATGGAACAATCTGCCTCGAGAACCCTCTTAGTCTTCAAATCCCTAAAATACTAGAATCTCCATATCCGATGACAACTACACTACTCAAATAACTGACACATCCCTCACATACGATCAGCCCACAGGAAGTACTTCTATAATTCGTTCGTGCCACAAGTCAAAACACAGTGCACCTTCTAGAGTGCGCACCCTTCTTAGGTGTTATCAAATAATGCTAGCGTTCTTCTAAATATCTGAAATCATCCATGATGTCTAGAACTCGTGACCCCATCTAGGCAAAAATCATGACACACAACATGTTCCTTATGCCGGCAGCAGACATCTAGCTCAAGCTGTGGTCGACACCATCAAGAACTCTTCGAGGCTAGTCCGCACATCACCAAGCCATCAGAACTGAACTTCCCCAACTCAACCAAGTCACGCAAGCAGTCAAACCCAATACTATTACCACAGAATGCTGGTGAAGCATTACCACACCAAAAGACCAGTTACCTTTGTTGCTATGCTGACCTAACACCACCGAGCCGATCCATTTCTTCTAATCCTCCTCGACTTGTCTTCAGTTCAACACTTTCCCTTATCGGTACACAATGATCCTAAGTCAAAACTTGCTGTGGAAGACCATAGCACGAACCATGTGGTCTGAAAACCCATAAACCGCTGTATTTCCTATGGAGCACCCAACAATGCTACAACCGAGATACCCACTCTGAAGAGACCTTCTGTGAATCTGAAGATGTTTCTCTAACCTCTCTGATACTGGAATGTAGATTTGGCAATGATACAGATATACCGCAAGTTCCAGCACCATCCAATGAAAATCTCAGATCTTAGTCATGTACAATTCCGGGGAACCCCTCAACACTGCATATATACCTTAGACCCAAGAGTGATATGACACTTGCCCATGCAATCTAATCATTGATAGTAAACTCCTCCACTTGGTGCGGAGTCATAGGGCACACCATTCGATGATCCACATTATCAACCTTCATAAGCTCGTACAACACCAATCAGATACGCGAACCAGTTACATCCCACACTTGAACAACTGAATATCTACCACCACGTCCGCGTCCTTAGTCTGGACAATACCTCGAGACAATGATCGAGCATCTATGGCTCCCTCGTAACCCATCCACAACATTACAAACCGTTGGAGCATAGCTGATGGCGAGCGCGCAACATCATATACGAGTGGATGCAAAGGGATATAAGATATATGCTTCAAGATGAATCAATGTCGCACGATAAAGAATGAAAGGAGTGGTTCTAAATAGTTCTGTATCCTCTTGAAGATAAGTACTAACGTCTCCGTACCGATCCGCAAGACTCTACTAAACTTGCTTATGACTCGTAGCACCTATGAACCTAGAGCTTTGATACCAACTTGTCACGACCCAATTTCCCACCTTAGGATGTCGTGATGGCACCTAGTCTCTAAGACTAGTTAAGCCTAACACATGCTGATTTAATAACAGAATTGAACTATTTAATCATTTATCATCAACCATTAAATGACATACATAGTCGCAAGTGGTGAATAGTTCTACATTTCCCAAAACCGGTAGTACGGAGTCATAAGCACTACTGAAACACACTAGAATTTTTAAACACAATACTGTTTTGAATTACAATTTAACAGTAGCATAATAAAGTAAGATGGTGACTCCAAGGCCTGCAAACGTCAAGCGGGTATACCTTGAAGTCTCTCGCCGCGCAGACGCAACTCGCATCAACACAGTCAGAATACCTGAATCTGCACAAAAATATGTAGAAGCGTAGCATGAGTACACCAAAATGGTCCCCGCTAAGTATCAAGCCTAACCTCGGTAGACTAGTGACGAGGCCAGGTCAAGACACCTACTAGACATAGAAACTTGTTCAAGATATACATAAGCTAACAACGAAAAGAACAACAATGTAAGACCAACAACGGAAAAATTATTGATTTACAATTAACAATGAAGTAATAGAAAAATAAATGGCAGCAAGTAGTAAACGGGTAATAAAGAAACAACATAATCAGAATACCGATGAGATGTAAATGAACTCAAATAAGGAAAAACGGATGACAACTCAAATAATCAAATTGTTCCAAACGCATGGACTTATAACAAGAATTATCTCGAGGCACCACACCTTATAAACCACAAGTCATGGACCACAATTTCCAAATCTTACATATATGGCACCTCGTGCCCACAATAACAATCACCTTCGTATGGCAAAGCCCACGTGCTACCATGTACTTTGCAACCGTGATAAATATTAATTTAGATGAACGAAAGATATATTTAGACACCATAAAAAATAATAACAATCTTGAATAAAGTAAGGTGTCAAATGAAATAATGAGTTTATTCTAGAAATCAAGTAAAGTAAAATAATATACAATTTGTACAAAACAAAGTATAAGATGGGTTTAGTTTAGAGATTAATAAAATTGAGTAAAAGTATCATTTTTAAACAAAGCAAAACATAAGTTAAATTAATGAATTAAATATAGAATTTGTTAAGGAAAAACATGATAACAATTTTAAGTAAGGTTAGCAGGGCGATGAGTATAATTTGAGAACCCAATTATAGTGAAAGTGCGATAACCATTTAGAATAATAATGTCACGACCCAATCTCACCTATAGGCCGTGATGACGCCCGACGTCGCTGCTAAGCAAGCCAATGGTGAACTAGCCATGTATTTATTCTCTTTAACAATTTCGAAATAGTTAATTTTTATTTATTAAGTAAGTAAGAGGTAAAAAATTTAATAAAATAAAGTGTAAACAAATATAAGAACAAGTGTGGTGAAGTAAATACTCAAAAGCCATCAAATGTCTACTAAAGTTCCAAAACCTGGTGTCACAAGTGTATGAGCTACTAGTAGAATATACAAAACACTAAACTACTATCTGAAATAGAGTAGACAGAAAGTAAATGCGAAAGAAAGACTCCGAGTGCTGCAGAACGGGCTCGGAAAGCAGCTCACCACTAAGTCTCGGAGTATCAGGGGTGCGCGTCGCGATGACTGCCAAATACACCTGCCTCAGATCCTGCACGATTAGTGCAGAAGTATAGCGTGAGTACATAAACAACATGTACCCAATTAGTATCAAGTCTAACCTCGAAGAAGTAGTGACGAGGGATCGACATCGAGACTTACTATGGGCTAATAATAAAATACAAAAATTCTAAACAGGTATGGGACATGGAAATAATAATAATAATACAATAACAAGCAGTGAATAAATGACTCCTCAACTGATAATAAATTCCAAAATCTCTAGCCAACACCTACTAACCCCAAATCAATTTCTGTCATTAAATAAATTATAACCTCGCAAGCCATAAAGTAATATCAAGTGTAATCAGGCTCCGAGTAGTATCACGCATGATTTATGCCGCGGTCGTACGACCCGATCCAAAAATATACTGTGTGTACTGCCAAGGGTCGAACGACACGAACCATAGATGCATCTATTAACCTGCCGAGGCGAACGACCTGCTCCCATGAGAATAGAGAAGTTTACCTCGCTCGCGGAAGTACTTGCGATGCGAGAGGACATGGATTTCGCAAAGTGATTAAGTATTCTTCAATTCTTTCCCCAAAATAATAAATCTAACTTGGAAGTTTTTAACTAAAAATCTCTAGTCTCGGCTCTATTTAAGATAATTAATGTGCACAACAAACACGACAGTATAATTAAAGCATGATGTAAATCTAAGACTACCCTGATATCTCATGGAATATAGCTATGCACGGACTCTCATCACCTAGTGCGTACGCAGCTCCCCACACATGTAACTCACAATAAAAATACACTTAAGGGGAATGAGTTCCCTCTTACAAGGTTAGGCAAGAGACTTACCTCGTTCTCAAGCTCACTTCCGGTCCACAAATTCGCTCTAAGTCCTCAACTTGGTGCCAAACAACCCGAACCTAGCCAAATATTATATAAATAAATCAATATATACTCAAAAGTTCATAATTTAACTATTGGAGTAATTACCCAATCTAATTTGGAAGATTCCTAAAATTCACCCCCGAGCCCACGTGCCCGGATTCAGGAAATGTTCGAAGATAATTGTTACCCATAACCTCACAAAGTCAAATATATTATTTTCACCCAATTCCATAACCATTTTCGTGGTTAAATCCCATTTTTACCAAAACCTAGATTTTTCGACTAAACCCATAATTTTCACTATTTTACATATTAAAATCAACCCATAATCTATGTATTTAACTTACATTAGGTAGGAATTACTTACCTTCAATAGCTAGGTGGAAATCCCTCTCTAAGAAGCTCCAAAAATAGCCCAAGAAGTGAAATAAATGAACCAAAATGGCCTAAGTCCCGTATTAAATGGACCTCACTGCCTCCCAGCGATTTCCGCTTCTGCGGAGAATTGGACGCTTCTGCGGCTCCGCATCTGAGGAAAATGCATCGCAGATGCGGCCCTCCGCCAGCTGGCCTATTTTCTCTTCTGCGGATAAAGGCTCGCTTCTGCGAGCCCTCTTCCGCGGCGTACGTGCCGCGCCTGCGACCTTCGGTTATCTGCCTCGCACCTGCACTTTCGCAGGTGCGCTCCTTTCCTCGCTCCCGCGACTACACGCCCAGGCTGCCCAAGCCGCTTCTGCGAGCTTCACCTCGATTCTGCGACCAAACTTCCGAAGAAGCGGTCGCACCAGTAACAGAAAATTCCTAGCTCTTCAACACGGCCCAAATCGATCCGAACTTCGTCCGAAACTCGCCCGAGCCACTCGGGGCCTTAATCAAATATACCAACAAGTTCATAAACATAAGGCGGACTCGCTCGAATGCTCGAAACGCGTAAAACAACATCAAAATTAAGAATCACTCCAAACCAAATCGAATCAACTTATGAACTTCAAGTTCTTCCAACTTGCTCCGAATGCTCCGAATCATACTTAAACTACTCGGAATGACACCAAATTCTTCGTGCAAGTCTTAAATCACTATACAGAGCTATTCTCAGGCTCAAAATCCTAAACGGACCTTGATAATACCTAAACCTACTTCAACCGAAATTTAAAACACTTTAAAACCTTCAATGCGCCAACTTTCAACTTTAGGCGCCGAAACGCTCCCGGTTCATCCAAAGCCCGATCCTAACATACGCCCAAGTCCAAAATTATCATACGAACCTGTTGGGACCGTCAGATCCCGGTTCCAATGTCATTTACTTAAAGCGTTGACCCAAGTCAAACTTAACCCTTTAAAGCCAAATATTAAGGAACTAAGTGTTCCGATTCAACCCGAACCCTTCCAAATCCTGAACTAACCATCCCCGCGAGTCATAAAATAGTAAAATCACATACAGGGAGTCTTATTTAGGGAAACGGGGATCTAGAAAGTAAAATGACCGGTCGAGTCGTTACAAATAAGGCACCAAGTGAGATAATGAGTTCTATCTTAAGAGGCACATAGAATAAAGTATGCTAATATTTTTTTTATTTAAACCAATATGTTACCAACAACTCAACAGAAATTGATATAGTGACTCCACACAATTAAATTCACATTGAAAATCAATTCACCAAGTTATAACGGAGGTACATATTGGCATGTTAAAGCAATATGTACCACCGCATGCGTATCAATATCACAACACAATCATAACTCGCACCATAAGTGCCCATATGCCACAACTTGCCATAAAGTCAACAACACCAATATTTCCACAACAAATAGCCCATGGATCAACCATAATGTGTACAAGAATTTCAACTATATCAATATGAATGAGAATGCTCAACAAAAAAAGGTATCTCAACAATTAACAACTTTGCCTCAATGTGATAACGGCTATTACAACTTCAATACCAATAACTCAACAAGATGGTATTCCAAGAAATAACAATTTCAATTAAAAGTGATTCAACAATTAAGAGGTAACAAGACAATAAGGAAGGCAAAAACTTCAACTAAAAAATATAAGAGCAAAATAACAAGTAAGAGGTAGAACAAGTACTAACAACGTCAAATAGAGCATGTAAGAGTAGATTAACAATGAGAGATATAACATGTTATGACAATTCAATTAAAGGCATGGAAAGAGTCTAGATAATCTAAACTGGTCAAACACCACATATAGCTCGTGTACCCACTCGTCACCTTGCGTACACGGCCTTCACATAACACAAATAGCACAATCAACCCAAATCCTAAGGGGTAGTTTCCCCCTCCCCCACAATGTTAGGCAAGATACTTACCTCAAACAAGCCCAATAGATACACTAGAAGCTCCATCCCGCTCAAATTATCCTCCTAATGGATTGAAACTAGCCAAAAGCAACTCAAAATCATCAAATAATGCCATAGAAAGCGGACCCAATCGATAAAGGCTGAATCTTTAACATTTACCCAAAGTCAACCAAAAAGTCAAACCCGGGCTCACACTTCGAAATCCAACAAAACTCACAAAATCAGATAACCCATTTAATTACGAGTCCAACCATACTAATTTCACTCAATTCCGACTCCGA